>NW_027174637.1:0-239928 GCF_000390325.3 Nicotiana tomentosiformis
TACGTTTTTCGGTCAAACAACTAGAATTCCCCGCGATTCCCATATTTTTGTGTGTTATAGCCCACGCCTTCCGAGTGGTCCCGGGACCTCCTGACCCCTATTGACTAAAATTTTTCCGGACTATCAAATACGACCTAAGGAACCATAGTCACCGCCCGGCCATGATCATTCCTCATTTGTTGCATTTTTCGGCTAAAGAACTAGAATTCCGCCCGATTACAATATTTTTGTGTGCTATTGCCCACCCTTCCCAGTGGTTCCGGGACCCCCGGACCCCGATCGCCTAAAATTTTTCCGGGCCGTCAAATACGACCTAAGGAACCATAGTAACCGCCCGCCATCATCGTTTCTCATTTTTTGCATTTTTCGGCCAAAAAACTAGAATTACGCCCGTTTCCCATATTTTCGTATCACGCCTTCCGAGTGGTCCCGGGAGCCATAGTCCCCAATCGCCTAAAATTTTTCGGGCCATCAAATACGACCTAAGGAACCATAGTCACCTCCCCGCCATGATCGTTCCTCATTTATTGCATTTTTCGGCCAAAAAACTAGAATTTCGCTCGATTACCATATTTATGTATGCTATTGTCCACGCCTTCCGAGTGGGCCGGGCCGCCGGACTCGGATCGCCTAAAAAATTTTCGGGCCATCAATTAGGACCCTAAGGAACCATAGTCACCGCCTCGCCATGATCATTCCTCATTTTTTGCATTTTTTGGCCAAAAAACTAGAATTCCGCCCGATTCCCATATTTTTGTGTGCTATCGCCCACGCCTTCCGAGTGGGTCAGACCCCAGGAGCCGGATCGCCTAAAAATTTTCCGGACTATCAAATACGACCTAAGGAACCATAGTCACCGCCCCGCCATGATCGTTCCTAGTCTTTTGCGTTTTTCAGCAAAAAAACTAGAATTCCGCGCGATTTCCATATTTTCGTGTTCTTTAGCCCACGCCTTCAAAGGGGTCCCGGGAATCCCGAACCCCGATCGTCTAAAAATTTTCTGGGCCATCAAATACGACCTAAGGAACCATAGTAACCACCCCGCCATGATCGTTCCTCATTTTTTGCGTTTTTCGGCCAAACAACTAGAATATCGCCCGATTCCCATATTTTCGTGTGATATACCCACGTATTCCGAGTGGTCCCAAGAGCCGTGGACCCCGATCGCCTAAAATTTTTCTGGACTATCAAATAAGACCTAAGGAACCATAGTAACCGCCCAGCCATGATCGTTCCTAGTTTTTTCTGTTTTTCGGCCAAAAAACTAGAATTCCGCGCGATTCCCATATTTTCGTGTCCTATAGCCCACGCCTTCCAAGTGAACCCGGGAACTCCGGACCCCTATCGCCTAAAAATTTTCCGGACTATCAAATACGACCTAAGGAACCATAGTCACCGCCCAGCCATGATCATTCCTCATTTGTTGCGTTTTTCGGCCAAAAAACTAGAATTCCGCCCGATTACAATATTTTTGTGTGCTATTGCCCACCCTTCCAAGTGGTTCCGGGACCCCCGGACTCGGATCGCCTAAAATTTTTCCGGGCCATCAAATACAACTTAAGGAACCATAGTAACCGCCCATCGCTCATCGTTTCTCATTTTTTGCATTTTTCAGCCAAAAAACTAGAATTACGCCCGATTCCCGTATTTTCGTGTGCTATATCCACGCCTTCCAAGTGGTCCGGGGAGCAGCGGACCCCGATCGCCTAAAATATTTCCGGACTATCAAATACGACCTAAGGTACCATAGTCACCGCCCCACTATGATCGTTCCAAATGCTTTGCATTTTTCGTCCAAAAAACTAGAACTCCGTGCGATTTGCACATTTTCGGGTGCTATAGCTTACGCCTTCCGAGTGGTCCTGGGAGCCGTGGACCCCGATCGCCTAAAAATTTTCCGGGCCATAAAATACGACCTAAGGAACCATAGTATCCGCCCCAACATGATCGTTCCTTATTTTTTGCGTTTTTCGGCCAAACAACTAGAATTCCGCGCGATTCCCATATTTTCGTGTGCTATAGCCCACGCCTTCCGAGTGGGACGTGCCCCCGCACTCGGATCACCTAAAAAGTTTTTGGGCCATCAAATAAGACCTAAGGAACCATAGTCACCTTCCCGCCATGATCGTTTCTCATTTTTTGTATTTTTCGGCCAAACAACTAAAATTCCGCCCGATTCCCATATTTTCGTGTGCTATACCCACGCCTTACAAGTGGTCCCGGGTCTCAGGACCCCTATCGCCTAAAATTTTTCCGGACTATCAAATACGACCTAAGGAACCATAGTCACTGCCCCACCATGATCGTTCCTAGTCTTTTGCGTTTTTCAGCCAAAAAACTAGAATTCCGCGCGATTTCCATATTTTCGTGTGCTTTAGCCCACGCCTTCCAAGGGGTCCCGGGAAATCTGAACCCCGATCGCCTAAAAATTTTCTGGGCCATCAAATACGACCTAAGGAACCATAGTAACCACCCCGCCATGATCGTTCCTCATTTATTGCGTTTTTCGGCCAAAAAACTAGAATTCCGCTCGATTACCATATTTATGTATGCTATTGCCCACGCCTTCCGAGTGGGCCGGGCCGCCGGACTCGGATCGCCTAAAAATTTTCGGGCCATCAATTAGGACCTAAGGAACCATAGTCACCGCCTCGCCATGATCATTCCTCATTTTTTGCATTTTTTGGCCAAAAAACTAGAATTCCGCCCGATTCCCATATTTTTGTGTGCTATCGCCCACGCCTTCCGAGTGGGTCAGACCCCCGGAGCCGGATCGCCTAAAAATTTTCCGGACTATCAAATACGACCTAAGGAACCATAGTCACCGTCCTGCCATGATCGTTCCTAGTCTTTTGAGTTTTTCTGCAAAAAAACTAGAATTCCGCGCGATTTCCATATTTTCGTGTTCTTTAGCCCACGCCTTCAAAGGGGTCCCGGGAACCCCGAACCCCGATCGTCTAAAACTTTTTTGGCCCATCAAATACGACCTAAGGAACCATAGTAACCACCCCGCCATGATCTTTCCTCATTTTTTGCGTTTTTCGGCCAAACAACTAGAATTTCGCCCGATTCCCATATTTTCGTGTGATATACCCACGCATTCCGAGTGGTCCCAAGAGCCGCGGATCCCGATCGCCTAAAATTTTTCTGGACTATCAAATAAGACCTAAGGAACCATAGTCACCGCCCAGCCATGATCGTTCCTAGTTTTTTCCGTTTTTCGGCCAAAAGACTAGAATTCCGCGCGATTCCCATATTTTCGTGTCCTATGGCCCACGTCTTCCAAGTGAACCCGGGAACTCCGGACCCCTATCGCCTAAAGATTTTCCGGACTATCAAATACGACCTAAGGAACCGTAGTCACCGCCCAGCCATGATCATTCCTCATTTGTTGCGTTTTTCGGCCAAAACACTAGAATTCCGCCCGATTACAATATTTTTGTGTGCTATTGCCCACCCTTCCAAGTGGTTCCGGGACCCCCGGACCCCGATCGCCTAAAATTTTTCCGGCACGTCAAATACAACCTAAGGAACCATAGTAACCGCCCAGCGATCATCATTTCTCATTTTTTGCATTTTTGGGCCAAAAATCTAGAATTACGCCCGATTCCCATATTTTCGTGTGCTATACCCACGCCTTCCAAGTGGTCCGGGGAGCCGCGGACCCCGATCGCCTAAAATATTTCCGGACTATCAAATACGACCTAAGGTACCATAGTCACCGCCCCACCATGATCGTTCCAAATGCTTTGCATTTTTCGTCCAAAAAACTAGAACTCCGCGTGATTTGCACATTTTCGTGTGCTATAGCTTACGCCTTCCGAGTGGTCCTGGGAGCCGTGGACCCCGATCGCCTAAAATTTTCCGGGCCATCAAATACGACCTAAGGAACCATAGTCACCGCCCCTCCATGATCGTTCCTCATTTATTGCATTTTTCGGCCAAAAAACTAGAATTCTTCTCGATTACCATATTTTTGTGTGCTATTGCCCACGCCTTCCGAGTGGGCCGGGCCGCCGGACTGGGATCGCCTAAAATTTTTCCGGGCCATCAAATACAACCTAAGGAACCATAGTAACCGCCCAGTGATCATCGTTTCTCATTTTTTGCATTTTTCGGCCAAAAAACTAGAATTACGCCCGATTCCCGTATTTTCGTGTGCTATACCCACGCCTTCCAAGTTGTCCGGGGAGCCGCGGACCCTGATCGCCTAAAATATTTCCGGATTATCAAATACGACCTAAGGTACCATAGTCACCGCCCCACCATGATCGTTCCAAATGCTTTGCATTTTTCGTCCAAAAAACTAGAACTCCGCACGATTTGCTCATTATCGTGTGCTATAGCTTACGCCTTCCGAGTGGTCCCGGGAGCCGTGGACCCCGACCGCCTAAAATTTTCCGGGCCATCAAATACGACCTAAGGAACCATAGTCACCGCCCTTCCATGATCGTTCCTCATTTATTGCATTTTTCGGCCAAAAAACTAGAATTCCGCTCGATTACCATTTTTTGTGTGCTATTGCCCACGCCTTCCGAGTGGGCCGGGCCGCCGGACACGGACCGCCTAAAAAATTTATGGGCCATCAATTAGGACCTAAGGAACCATAGTCACTGCCACGCCATGATCGTTCCTCATTTTTTGCTTTTTTTTGGCTAAAAAACTAGAATTCCGCCCGATTCCCATATTTTTGTGTGCTATCGCCCACACCTTCCGAGTGGGTCGGGCCCCCCGGAGCCGGATCGCCTAAAAATTTTCCGGACTATCAAATACAACCAAAGGAACCATAGTCACCGCCCCGCTATGATCGTTCCTAGTCTTTTGCATTTATCATCCAAAAAACTAGAATTCCGCGCGATTTCCATATTTTCGTGTGCTTTAGCCCACGCCTTCCAAGGGGTCCCGGGAACCCCGAATCCCGATCGCCTAAAAATTTTCCGGGCCATAAAATACGACCTAAGGAACCATAGTATCCGCCCCAACATGATCGTTCCTTATTTTTTGCGTTTTTCGGCCAAACAACTAGAATTCCGCGCGATTCCAATATTTGCGTGTGCTATAGCCCACGCCTTCCGAGTTGGCCGTTCCCCCCGCACTCGGATCACCTAAAAGGGTTTTGGGCCATCAAATAAGACCTAAGGAACCATAGCCACCTTCCCGCCATGATCGTTTCTCATTTTTTGCATTTTTCGGCCAAACAACTAAAATTCCGCCCGATTCCCATATTTTCGTGTGCTATACCCACGCCTTACAAGTGGTCCCGGGTCTCCGGACCCCTATCGCCTAAAATTTTTCCGGACTATCAAATATGACCTAAGGAACCATAGTCACCGCCCCACCATGATCGTTCCTAGTTTTTTCCGTTTTTCGGCCAAAAAACTAGAATTCCGCGCGATTTCCATATTTTTGTGTGCTTTAGCCCACGCATTCCAAGGGGTCCCGGGAAACCCGAACCCCGATCGCCTAAAAATTTTCCGGGCCATCAAATGCGACCTAAGGAACCATAGTAACCACCCCGCCATGATCGTTCCTCATTTATTGCGTTTTTCGGCCAAAAAACTAGAATTCCGCTCGATTACCATATTTATGTATGCTATTGCCCACGCCTTCCGAGTGGGCTGGGCCGCCGGACTCGGATCGCCTAAAAAATTTTCGGGCCATCAATTAGGACCTAAGGAACCATAGTCACCGCCTCGCCATGATCATTCCTCATTTTTTGCATTTTTTGGCCAAAAAACTAGAATTCCGTTCGATTCCCATATTTTTGTGTGCTATCGCCCACGCCTACCGAGTGGGTCAGACCCCCGGAGCCGGATCGCCTAAAAATTTTCTGGGCTATCGAATACGACCTAAGGAACCATAGTCACCGCCCCGCCATGATCGTTCCTAGTCTTTTGCAATTTTCAGCAAAAAAACTAGAATTCCGCGTGATTTCCATATTTTCGTGTTCTTTTGCCCACGCCTTCAAAGGGGTCCCGGGAACCCCGAACCCCGATCGTCTAAAAATTTTCTGGGCCATCAAATACGACCAAAGGAACCATAGTAACCACCCCGCCATGATCGTTCCTCATTTTTTGCGTTTTTCGGCCAAACAACTAGAATTTCGCCCGATTCCCATATTTTCGTGTGCTATACCCACGCATTCCGAGTGGTCCTAAGAGCCGCGGACCCCGATCGCCTAAAATTTTTTTGGACTATCAAATAAGACCTAAGGAACCATAGTCACCGCCCAGCCATGATCGTTCCTAGTTTTTTCCGTTTTTCGGCTAAAAAACTAGAATTCTGCGCGATTCCCATATTTTCGTGTCCTATGGCCCACGTCTTCCAATTGAACCCGGGAACTCCGGACCCCTATCGCCTAAAATTTTTCCGGACTATCAAATACGACCTAAGGAACCATAGTCACCACCCAGCCATGATCATTCCTCATTTGTTGCATTTTTCGGCTAAAAAACGAGAATTCCGCCCGATTACAATATTTTTGTGTGCTATTGCCCACCCTTCCAAGTGGTTCCGGGACCCTCGGACCCCGATCGCCTAAAATTTTTCTGGCCCGTCAAATACAACCTAAGGAACGATAGTAACCGCCCAGCGATCATCATTTCTCATTTTTTGCATTTTTCGGCCAAAAATCTAGAATTACTCCCGATTCCCATATTTTCGTGTGCTATACCCACGCCTTCTAAGTGGTCTGGGGAGCCGCGGACCCCGATCGCCTAAAATATTTCCAGACTATCAAATACGACCTAAGGTACCATAGTCACCGCTCCACCATGATCGTTCCAAATGCTTTGAATTTTTTGTCCAAAAAACTAGAACTCCGCGCGATTTGTACATTTTCGTGTGCTATAGCTTACGCCTTCCGAGTGGTCCTGGGAGCCGTGGACCCCGATCGCCTAAAATTTTCCGGGCCATCAAATACGACCTAAGGAACCATAGTCACCGCCCCGCCATTATCGTTCCTCATTTATTGCATTTTTCGGCCAAAAAACTAGAATTCCGCTCGATTACCATATTTTTGTGTGCTATTACCCACGTCTTCCGAGTGGGCCGGGCCGCCGGACTCGGATCGCCTAAAAAATTTTCGGGCCATCAATTAGGACCTAAGGAACCATAGTCACCGCCTCTCCATGATCGTTCCTCATTTTGTGCATTTTTTGACCAAAAAACTAGAATTCCGCCCGATTCCCATATTTTTGTGTGCTATCGCCCATGCCTTCCGAGTGGGTCAGGACCCCCGGAGCCGGATCGCCTAAAAATTTTCCGAACTATCAAATACGACCTAAGGAACCATAGTCACCGCCCCGCCATGATCGTTCCTAGTCTTTTGCGTTTTTCAGCCAAAAAACTAGAATTCCGCGCGATTTTCATATTTTCGTGTGCTTTAACCCACGCCTTCAAAGGGGTCCCGGGAACCCTGAACCCCGATCGCCTAAAAATTTTCCGGGCCATCAAATACGACCTAAGGAACCATAGTAACCACCCTGCCATGATCGTTCCTCATAGTTTGCGTTTTTCGGCCAAACAACTAGAATTTCGCGCGATTCCCATATTTTTATGTGTTATAGCCCACGCCTTCCGAGTGGTTCTGGGACCTCCGGACCCCTATCGCCTAATATTTTTCCGAACTATCAAATAAGACCAAAGGAACCATAATCACCGCCCAGCCATGATCGTTCCTAGTTTTTTCCGTTTTTTGGCTAAAAAACTAGAATTCCGCGCGATTCCCATATTTTCGTGTCCTATAGCCCACGCCTTCCAAGTGAACCCGGGAACTCCGGACCCCTATCGCCTAAAATTTTTCCGAACTATCAAATACGACCTAAGGAACCATAGTCACCGCCCAGCCATGATCATTCCTCATTTGTTGCGTTTTTCGGCCAAAAAACTAGAATTCCGCCCGATTACAATATTTTTGTGTGCTATTGCCCACCCTTCCAAGTGGTTCCGGGACCCCCGGACCCCGATCGCCTAAAATTTTTCCGGGCCATCAAATACAACCTAAGGAACCATAGTAACCGCCCAGCGATCATCGTTTCTCATTTTTTGCATTTTTCGGCCAAATAACTAGAATTACGCCCGATTCCCATATTTTCGTGTGCTATACCCACGCCTTCCAAGTGGTCCGGGGAGCCGCGGACCCCGATCGCCTAAAATATTTCCGGACTATCAAATACGACCTAAGGTACCATAGTCACCGCCCCACCATGATCGTTCCAAATGCTTTGTATTTTTCGTCCAAAAAACTAGATCTCCGCGCGATTTGCACATTATCGTGTGCTATAGCTTACGCCTTCCGAGTGGTCCCGGGAGCCATGGACCCCGACCGCCTAAAATTTTCCGGGCCATCAAATACGACCTAAGGAACCATAGTCACCGCCCCGCCATGATCGTTCCTCATTTATTGCATTTTTTGGCCAAAAAACTAGAATTCCGCTCGATTACCATTTTTTTGTGTGCTATTGCCCACGCCTTCCGAGTGAGCCGGGCCGCCGGACTCGGATCGCCTAAAACTTTTCCGGACTATCAAATACGACCTAAGGAACAATAGTCACCGCCCCTCCATGATCGTTCCTAGTCTTTTGCGTTTTTCAGCCAAAAACTAGAATTCCGCGCGATTTCCATATTTTCGTGTGCTTTAACCCACGCCTTCAAAGGGGTCCCGGGAACCCCGAACCCCGATTGCCTAAAAATTTTCCGGGCCATCAAATACGACCTAAGGAACCATAGTAACCACCCCGCCCTGATCGTTCCTCATTGTTTGCGTTTTTCGGCCAAACAACTAGAATTTCGCGCGATTCCCATATTTTTGTGTGTTATAGCCCACGCCTTCCGAGTGGTTCTGGGACCTCCGGACCCCTATCACCTAATATTTTTTCGGACTATCAAATAAGACCAAAGGAACCATAGTCACCGCCCAGCCATGGTCGTTCCTAGTTTTTTCCGTTTTTCGGCTAAAAAACTATAATTCTGCGCGATTCCCATATTTTCGTGTCCTATAGCCCACGCCTTCCAAGTGAACCCGGGAACTCCGGACCCCTATCGCCTAAAATTTTTCCGGACTATCAAATACGACCTAAGGAATTATAGTCACCGCCCAACCATGATCATTCCTCATTTGTTGCGTTTTTCGGCCAAAAACTAGAATTCCGCCCGATTACAATATTTTTGTGTGCTATTGCCCACCCTTCCAAGTGGTTCCGGGACCCCCGGACCACGATCGCCTAAAATTTTTCCGGGCCATCAAATAGGACCTAAGGAACCATAGTAACCGCCCCGCGATCATCGTTTCTTATATTTTGCATTTTTTGGCCAAAAAACTAGAATTACGCCCGATTCCCATATTTCCGTGTGCTATACCCATGCCTTAAAAGTGGTCCGGGGAGCCGCGGACCCCGATCGCCTAAAAGTTTTCCGGACTATCAAATACGACCTAAGGTACCATAGTCACCGCCCCACCATGATCGTTCCAAATGCTTTGCATTTTTCGGCCAAAAAACTAGAACTCCACGCGATTTGCACATTAACGTGTGCTATAGCTTACCCCTTCCGAGTGGTCCCGGGAGCCGTGGACCCCGACCGCCTAAAATTTTCCGGGCCATCAAATACGACCTAAGGAACCATAGTCACCGCCCCGCCATGATCTTTCCTCATTTATTGCGTTTTTCGGCCAAAAAGCTAGAATTCTGCTCGATTCCCATATTTTTGTGTGCTATCGCCCACGCCCCCGGAGCCGGATCGCCTAAAAATTTTCCTGACTATCAAAGATGACCTAAGGAACCATAGTCACCGCCCCGCCATGATCGTTCCTACTCTTTTGCGTTTTTCAGTTAAAAACTAGAATTCCGCGCGATTTCCATATTTTCGTGTGCTTTACCCCACGCCTTCAAAGGGGTCTCGGGAACCCCGAACCCCGATCGTCTAAAAACGTTTCGGGCCATAAAATATGACCTAAGGAACCATAGTAACCACCCCGCCATGATCGTTCCTCATTTTTTGCGTTTTTCGGTCAAACAACTAGAATTTCGCCCGATTCCCATATTTTCGTGTGCTATACCCACGCATTCCGAGTGGTCCCAAGAGCCGCAGACCCCGATCGCCTCAAAATTTTCCGTACTATCAAGTAAGACCTAAGAAACCATAGTCACCGCCCAGCCATGATCGTTCCTAGTTTTTTCTGTTTTTCCGCCAAAAAACTAGAATTCCGCGCGATTCCCATATTTTCGTGTCCTATAGCCCACGCCTTCCAAGTGAACCCGGGAACTCCGGACCCCTATCGCTTAAAATTTTTCCGGACTATCTAATACGACCTAAGGAACCATAGTCACCGCCCAGCCATGATCATTCCTCATTTGTTGCATTTTTCGGCCAAAAAACTAGAATTGCGCCCGATTACAATATTTTTGTGTGCTATTGCCCACCCTTCCAAGTGGTTCCGGGACCCCGATCGCCTAAAATTTTTCCGGGCCGTCAAATACGACCTAAGGAACCATAGTAACAGCCCCGCGATCATCGTTTCTCATTTTTTGCATTTTTCGGCCAAAAAACTAGAATTACGCCCGATTCCCATATTTTCGTGTGCTATACCCACGCCTTCCAATTGGTCCGGGGAGCCGCGGACCCCGATTGCCTAATATTATTCCGGACTATCATATACGACCTAAGGTACCATAGTCACCGCCCCACCATGATCGTTCCAAATGCTTTGCATTTTTCGGCCAAAAAACTAGAACTCCGCGCGATTTGCATATTTTCGTGTGCTATAACTTACGCCTTCCGAGTGGTCCCGGGAGCCGTGGACCCCGATCGCCTAAAATTTTCCGAGCCATCAAATACGACCTAAGGAACCATAGTCACCACCCCGCCATGATCGTTCCTCATTTATTGCGTTTTTCGGCCAAAAAGCTAGAATTCTGCTCGATTACAATATTTTTGTATGCCCCACGCCTTCCGAGTGGGCCAGGCCGCCGGACTCGGATCGACTAAAAAGATTTTGGGCCATCAATTAGGACCTAAGGAACCATAGTCACCGCCTCGCCATGATCGTTCCTCATTTTTTGCATTTTTTGGCCAAAAAACTAGAATTCCGCCCGATTCCCATATTTTTGTGTGCTATCGCCCACGCCTTCCGAGTGGGTCGGGCCCCCGGAGCCAGATCTCCTAAAAATTTTCCGGACTATCAAATACGACCTAAGGAACCACAGTCACCGCCCCGCCATGATCGTTCCTAGTCTTTTGCGTTTTTCAGCCAAAAAACTAGAATTCCGCGCGTTTTCCATATTTTCGTATGCTTTAGCCCACGCCTTCAAAGGGGTCCCGGGAACCCAGAACCCCGATCGTCTAAAAATTTTCCGGGCCATCAAATACGACCTAAGGAACTATAGTAACCACCCCGCCATGATCGTTCCTCATTGTTTGCGTTTTTCGGCCAAACAACTAGAATTTCGCCCGATTCCCATATTTTCGTGTGCTATACCCACGCATTCCGAGTGGTCCCAAGAGCCGCGGACCCCGATAGCCAAAAATTTTTCCGGTCTATCAAATAAGACCTAAGGAACCATAGTCACCGCCCAGCCATGATCGTTCCTAGTTTTTTCCGTTTTTCGGCCAAAAAACTAGAATTCCGCGCGATACCCATATTTTCGTGTCCTATAGCCCACGCCTTCCAAGTGAACCCGGGAACTCCGGACCCCTATCGACTAATTTTTACGGACTATCAAATACGACCTAAGGAACCATAGTCACCGCCCAGCAATGATCATTCCTCATTTGTTGCGTTTTTCAGCCAAAAAATAAGAATTCCGCCCGATTACAATATTTTTGTGTGCTATTGCCCACCCTTCCAAGTGGTTCCGGGACCCCCGGACCCTGATAGCCTAAAATTTTTCGGACCGTCAAATACGACCTAAGGAACCATAGTAACTGCCCCGCGATCATCGTTTCTCATTTTTTGCATTTTTGGGCCAAAAAACTAGAATTACGCCCGATTCCCATATTTTCGTGTGCTATACCCACGCCTTCCAAGTGGTCCGGGGAGCCACAGACCCCGATCGCCTAAAAATTTTCCGGACTATCAAATACGACCTAAGGTACCATAGTCACCGCCCCACCATGATCGTTCTAAATGCTTTGCATTTTTCGGCCAAAAAACTAGAACTCCGTGCGATTTGCATATTTTCGTGTGCTATAGCTTACGCCTTCCGAGTGGGCTGGGCCGCCGGACTCGGATCGCCTAAAAAATTTTCGGTCCATCAATTAGGACCTAAGGAACCATAGTCACTGCCTCGCCATGATCGTTCCTCATTTTTTGCATTTTTTGGCCAAAAAACTAGAATTCCGCCCGATTCCCATATTTTTGTGTGCTATCGCCCACGCCTTCTGAGTGGGTCGGGCCCCCGGAGCCGGATCGCCTAAAAATTTTCCGGACTATCAAATACGACCTAAGGAACCATAGTCACTGCCCCTCCATGATCGTTCCTAGTCTTTTGCGTTGTTCAGCCAAAAAACTAGAATTCCGCGCGATTTCCATATTTTCGTGTGCTTTAGCCCACGCCTTCAAAGGGGTCCCGGGAACCCCGAACCCCGATCGTCTAAAAATTTTTTGGGCCATCAAATACGACCTAAGGAACCATAGTAACCCCCCCGCCATGATCGTTCCTCATTGTTTGCATTTTTCTGCCAAACAACTAGAATTTCGCCCGATTCCCATATTTTCGGGTGCTATACCCACGCATTCCGAGTGGTCCCAAGAGCCGCAGACCCCGATCGCCTAAAATTTTTCCGGACTATCAAATAAGACCTAAGGAACCATAGTCACTGCCCAGCCATGATCGTTCCTAGTTTTTTCCGTTTTTCGGCCAAAAAACTAGAATTCCGCGCGATTGCCATATTTTCATGTCCTATAGCCCACGCCTTCCAAGTGAACCCGGAACTCCGGACCCCTATCGCCTAAAATTTTTACGGACTATCAAATACGACCTAAGGAACCATAGTCACTGCCCAGCCATGATCATTCCTCATTTGTTGCGTTTTTCGGCCAAAAAACTAGAATTCCGCCCGATTACAATATTTTTGTGTGCTATTGCCCACCCTTCCAAGTGGTTCCGGGACCCCCGGACCCCGATCGCCTAAAATTTTTCCGGGCCGTCAAATACGACCTAAGGAACCATAGTAACCGCCCCGCGATCATCGTTTCTCATTTTTTGCATTTTTCGGCCAAAAAACTAGAATTACGCCCGATTCCCATATTTTCGTGTGCTATACCCACGCCTTCCAAGTGGTCCGGGGAGCCGCGGACCCCGATCGCCTAAAATTTTTTCGGACTATCAAATACGACCTAAGGTACCATAGTCACCGCCCCACCATGATCGTTCCAAATGCTTTGCATTTTTCGGCCAAAAAACTAGAACTCCGCGCGCTTTGCATATTTTCGTGTGCTATAGCTTACGCCTTCCGAGTGGTCCCGGGAGCCGTGGACCCCGATCGCCTAAAATTTTCCGGGCCATCAAATACGACCTAAGGAACCATTGTCACCGCCCCGCCATGATCATTCCTCATTTATTGCGTTTTTCGGCCAAAAAGCTAGAATTCCGCTCGATTACCATATTTTTGTGTGCCCCACGCCCTCCGAGTTGGTCGGGCCGCCGGACTCGGATCGCCTAAAAAAATTTCGGGCCATCAATTAGGACCTAAGGAACCATAGTCATCAACTCGCCATGATCGTTCCTCATTTTTTGCATTTTTTGGCCAAAAAACTAGAATTCCGCCTGATTCCCATATTTTTGTGTGCTATCGCCCACACCTTCCGAGTGGGTCAGGCCCCCCGAGCTGGATCGCCTAAAAATTTTCCGGACTATCAAATACGACCTAAGGAACCATAGTCACCGCCCCCGCCATGATCGTTCCTAGTCTTTTGCGTTTTTCAGCCGAAAAACTAGAATTCCGCACGATTTCCATATTTTCGTGTGCTTTAGCCCACGCCTTCAAAGGGGTCCCGGGAACCCCGAACCCCGATCGTCTAAAAAGTTTCCGGGCCATCAAATACGACCTAAGGAACCATAGTAACCACCCCGCCATGATCATTCCTCATTGTGTTGCGTTTTTCGGCCAAACAACTAGAATTTCGCCCGATTCCCATATTTTCGTGTGCTATACCCACGCATTCTGAGTGGTCCCAAGAGCCGCGGACCCCGATCACCTAAATGTTTTCCGGATTATCAAATAAGACCTAAGGAACCATAGTCACCGCCCAGCCATGATCGTTCCTAGTTTTTTCCATCTTTCGGCCAAAAAATTAGAATTCCGCGCGATTCCCATATTTTTGTGTCCTATAGCCCACGCCTTCCAAGTGACCCCGGGAACTCCGGACCCCTATCGCCTAAAACTTTTCCGGACTATCAAATATGACCTAAGGTACCATAGTCACCGCCCCACCATGATCGTTCCAAATGCTTTGCATTTTTGAGCCAAAAAACTAGAACTCCGCGCGATTTGCATATTTTCGTGTGCTATAGCTTACGCCTTCCGAGTTGTCCCAGGAGCCGTGGACCCCGATCGCCTAAAATTTTCCGGGCAATCAAATTCGACCTAAGGAACCATAGTCACCGCCCCGCCATGATCGTTCCTCATTTATTGCGTTTTTCGGCCAAAAAGCTAGAATTCCGCTCGATTACCATATTTTTGTGTGCCCCACGCCTTCCGAGTGGGCCGCCGCCGGACTCGGATCGCCTAAAAAATTTTTGGGCCATCAATTAGGACCTAAGGAACCAAAGTCACCGCCTCGCCATGATCGTTCCTCATTTTTTGCATTTTATGGCCAAAAAACTAGAATTCTGCCCGATTCCCATATTTTTGTGTGATGCCTTCCGAGTGGGTCGGGCCCCCCGGAGCCGGATCGCCTAAAAATTTTCCGGACAATCAAATACGACCTAAGGAACCATAGTCACCGCCCCGCCATGATCGTTCCTAGTCTTTTGCATTTTTCAGCCAAAAAACTAGAATTTCGCGCGATTTCCATATTTTTGTGTGCCTTAGCCCATGCCTTCAAAGGGGTCCCGGGAACCCCAAACCCCGATCGTCTAAAAATTTTCCGGGCCATCAAATACGACCTAAGGAACTATAGTTACCACCCTGCCATGATCGTTCCTTAGTTTGCGTTTTTCAGCCAAACAACTAGAATTTCGCCCGATTCCCATATTTTCGTGTGCTATACCCACGCATAGTGGTCCCAAGAGCCGCGGACCCCGATCGCTAAAAATTTTTCTGGACTATCAAATACGACCTAAGGAACCATAGTCACCGCCCCGCCATGATCGTTCCTAGTCTTTTGCGTTTTTCAACCAAAAAACTAGAATTCCACGCGATATCCATATTTTCGTGTGCTTTAGCCCACGCCTTCAAAGGGGCCCCGGGAACCCCGAACCCCGATCGTCTAAAAAATTTTCGGGCAATCGAATACGACCTAAGGAACCATAGTAATCACCCCGCCATGATCGTTCCTCATGTTTTGCGTTTTTCGGCCAAACAACTAGAATTTCGCCCGATTCCCATATTTTCGTGTGTTATACCCACGCATTCCGAGTGGTCCCAAGAGCCGCGGACCCCGATCGCCTAAAATTTTTCCGGACTATCAAATAATACCTAAGGAACCATAGTCACCGCCCAGCCATGATCGTTCCTAGTTTTTTCCGTTTTTCGGCCAAAAAACTAGAATTTCGCGCGATTCCCATATTTTCATGTCCTATAGCCCACGCCTTCCAAGTGAACCCGGGAACTCCAGACCCCTAACGCCTAAAATTTTTCCGGACTATCAAATACGACCTAAGGAACCATAGTCACCGCCCCACCATGATCGTTCCAAATGCTTTGCATTTTTCGGCCAAAAAACTAGAATTCCGCCCGATTACAATATTTTTGTGTGCTATTGCCCACCCTTCCAAGTGGTTCCGGGACCCCCGGACCCCGATCGCCTAAAAAATTTTCGGGCTATCAAATACGACCTAAGGAATCAGAGTAACCGCCCCGTGATCATCGTTTCTCAGTTTTTGCATTTTTCGGCCAAAAAACTAGAATTACGCCCGATTCCCATATTTTCGTGTGCTATACCCACGCCTTCCAAGTGGTCCGGGGAGCCGCGAACCCCGATCGCCTAACATTTTTCCGGACTATCAAATACAACCTAAAGTACCATAGTCGCCGCCCCACCATGATCGTTCCAAATGCTTTGCATTTTTCGGCCGAAAAACTAGAACTCCGCGCGATTTGCATATTTTCGTGTGCTATAGCTTACCCCTTCCGAGTGGTCCCGGGAGCCGTGGACCCCGATCGCCTAAAATTTTCCGGGCCATCAAATACGACCTAAGGAACCATAGTCACCGCCCCGCCATGATCGTTCCTCATTTATTGCATTTTTCGGCCAAAAAGCTAGAATTCCGCTCGATTACCATATTTTTGTGTGCCCCACGCCTTCCGAGTGGGCCGGGCCGCCGGACTCGGATCGCCTAAAAAATTTTCGGGCCATCAATTAGGACCTAAGGAACCATAGTCACTGACTCGCCATGATCGTTCCTCATGTTTTGCATTTTTTGGCCAAAAAACTAGAATTCCTCCCGATTCCCATATTTTTGTGTGCTATCGCCCACGCCTTCCGAGTGGGTCGGGCCCCCCGGAGCCGGATCGTCTAAAAATTTTCCGGACTATCAAATACGACCTAAGGAACCATAGTCACCGCCCCACCATGATCGTTCCTAGTCTTTTGCGTTTTTCAGCCAAAAAACTAGAATTCTGCGCGATTTCCATATTTTCGTGTGCTTTAGCCCACCCCTTCAAAGGGGTCCCGGGAACCCCGAACCCCGATCGTCTAAAAAATTTCCGGGCCATCAAATACGACCTAAGGAACAATAGTAACCACCCCGCCATGATCGTTCCTCATTTTTTGCATTTTTCGCCCAAACAACTAGAATTTCGCCCGATTACCATATTTTCGTGTGCTATACCCACGCATTCCGAGTGGTCCCAAGAGCCGCGGACCCCCGATCGCCTAAAATTTTTCCGGACTATCAACTAAGACCTAAGGAACCATAGTCACCACCCAGCCATGATCGTTCCTAGTTTTTTCCGTTTTTCGGCCAAAAAACTAGAATTCCTCGCGATTCCCATATTTTCATGTCCTATAGCCCACGCCTTCCAAGTGAACCCGGGAACTCCGAACCCCTATCGCCTAAAATTTTTCCGGACTATCAAATACAACCTAAGGAACCATAGTCACCGCCCAGCCATGATCATTCCTCATTTGTTGCGTTTTTCGGCCAAAAAACTAGAATTTCGCCCGATTACAATATTTTTGTGTGCTATTGCCCACCCTTCCAAGTGGTTCCGGGACCCCCGGACCCCGATCGCCTAAAATTTTTCTGGGCCGTCAAATACGACCTAAGGAACCATAGTAACCGCTCCGTGATCATCGTTTCTCATTTTTTAAATTTTCGGCCAAAAAACTAGAATTACGCCCGATTCCCATATTTTCGTGTGCTATACCCACGCCTTCCAAGTGATCCGGGGAGCCGCGAACCCCGATCGCCTAAAATTTTTCCGGACTATCAAATACGAACTAAGGTACCATAGTCGCCACCCCACCATGATCGTTCCAAATGCTTTGCATTTTTCAGCCAAAAAACTAGAACTCCGCGCGATTTGCATATTTTCGTGTGCTATAGCTTACGCCTTCCGAGTGGTCCCGGGAGCCGTGGACCCCGATCGCCTAAAATTTTCCGAGCAATCAAATACGACCTAAGGAGCCATAGTCACCGCCCCGCCATGATCGTTCCTCATTTATTGCGTTTTTCGGCCAAAAAGCTAGAATTCCGCTCGATTACCATATTTTTGTGTGCCCCACGCCTTCCGAGTGGGCCGGGCCGCCGGACTCGGATCGCTTAAAAAATTTTCGGGCCATCAATTAGGACCTAAGGAACCATAGTCACCGCCTCGCCATGATCGTTCCTCATTTTTTGCAATTTTTGGCCAAAAAACTAGAATTCCGCCCGATTCCCATATTTTTGTGTGCTATCGCCCCCGCCTTCCGAGTGGGTCGGGCCCCGCGGAGCCGGATCGCCTAAAAATTTTTTGGACTATCAAATACGACCTAAGGAACCATATTCACCGCCCCGCCATGATCGTTCCTAGTATTTTGCATTTTTCAACCAAAAAACTAGAATTCCGCGCGATATCCATATTTTCGTGTGCTTTAGCCCACGCCTTCAAAGGGGCCCCGGGAACCCCGAACCCCGATTGTCTATAAATTTTTCGGGCAATCAAATACGACCTAAGGAACCATAGTAACCACCCCGCCATGATCGTTCCTCATTTTTTGCATTTTTCGCCCAAACAACTAGAATTTCGCCCGATTCCCATATTTTCGTGTGCTATACCCATGCATTCCGAGTGGTCCCAAGAGCCGCGGACCCCGATCGCCTAAAATTTTTCCGGACTATCAAATAATACCTAAGGAACCATAGTCACCGCCCAGCCATGATCGTTCCTAGTTTTTTCTGTTTTTTGGCCAAAAAACTAGAATTCCGCTCGATTCCCATATTTTCATGTCCTATAGCCCACGCCTTCCAAGTGAACCCGGGAACTCCGGACCCCTATCGCCTAAAATTTTTCCGGACTATCAAATACGACCTAAGGAACTGTAGTCACCGCCCAGCCATGATCATTCCTTATTTGTTGCGTTTTTCGGCTTAAAAACTAGAATTCCGCCCGATTACAATATTTTTGTGTGCTATTGCCCACCCTTCCAAGTGGTTCCGGGACCCCCGGACCCCGATCGCCTAAAATTTTTCCGGGCCATCAAATACGACCTAAGGAACCATAGTAACCGCCCCGCAATCATCGTTTCTCATGTTTTGCATTTTTCGGCCAAAAAACTAGAATTACGCCCGATTCCCATATTTTCGAGTGCTATACCCACGCCTTCCAAGTGGTCTGGGGAGCCGCGGACCCTGATCGCCTAAAAATGTTACGGACTATCAAATTTGACCTAAGGTACCATAGTCACCGCCCCACAATGATCGTTCCAAATGCTTTGCATTTTTCGGCCAAAAAACTAGAACTCCGCGCGATTTGCATATTTTCGTGTGCTATAGCTTACGCCTTCCGAGTGGTCCCGGGAGCCGTATAGCCCGATCGCCTAAAATTTTCCGGGCAATCAAATACGACCTAAGGAGGCATAGTCACCGCCCCGCCATGATCGTTCCTCATTTATTGTGTTTTTCGGCCAAAAAGCTAGAATTCCGCTCGATTACCATATTTTTGTGTGCCCCACGCCTTTTGAGTGGGCCGGGCCGCCGGACTCGGATCGCCTAAAAAATTTTCGGGCCATCAATTAGGACCTAAGGAACCATAGTCACCGCCTCGCCATGATCGTTTCTCATTTTTTGCAATTTTTGGCCAAAAAACTAGATTTCCGCCCGATTCCCATATTTTTGTGTGCTATCGCCCACGCCTTCCGAGTGGGTCGGGCCCCCAGAGCCGGATCGCCTAAAAATTTTTTGGACTATCAAATATGACCTAAGGAACCATAGTCACCGCCCCGCCATGATCGTTACTAGTCTTTTGCATATTTCAACCAAAACACTAGAATTCCGCGCGATATCCATATTTTCGTGTGCTTTAGCCCACGCCTTCAAAGGGGGCCCGGGAACCCCGAACCCCGATCGTCTATAAATTTTTCAGGCAATAAAATATGACCTAAGGAACCATAGTAACCACCCCGCCATGATCGTTCCTCATTTTTTGCGTTTTTCGCCCAAACAACTAGAATTTCGCCCGATTCCCATATTTTCGTGTGCTATACCCATGCATTCCGAGTGGTCCCAAGAGCCGCGGACCCCGATCGCCTAAAATTTTTCCGGACTATCAAATAATACCTAAGGAACCATAGTCACCGCCCAGCCATGATCGTTCCTAGTTTTTTCCGTTTTTTGGCAAAAAAACTAGAATTCCGTGCGATTCCCATATTTTCATGTCCTATAGCCCACGCCTTCCAAGTGAACCCGGGAACTCCGGACCCCTATCGCCTAAAATTTTTCCGGACTATCAAATATGACCTAAGGAACCATAGTCACCGCCCAGCCATGATCATTCCTTATTTGTTGCGTTTTTCGGCCAAAAAACTAGAATTCCGCCCGATTACAATATTTTTGTGTGCTATTGCCCACCATTCCAAGTGGTTCCGGGACCCCCGGACCCCGATCGCCTAAAATTTTTCCGGGCTGTCAAATACGACCTGAGGAACCATAGTAACCGCCCCGCGATCATCGTTTGTCATTTTTTGCATTTTTCGGCCAAGAAACTAGAATTACGCCCGATTCCCATATTTTTGTGTGCCCCACGCCTTCCGAGTGGGCCGGGCCGCCGGACTCGGATCGCCTAAAAAATTTTTCGGGCCATCAATTAGGACCTAAGGAACCATAGTCACCGCCTCGCCATGATCGTTCCTCATTTTTTGCATTTTTTGGCCAAAAAACTAGAATTCCGCCCGATTCCCATATTTTTGTGTGTTATCGCCCACGCCTTCTGAGTGGGTCGGGCCCCCCGAAGCCGGATCGCCTAAAATTTTTTCGGACTATCATATACGACCTAAGGAACCATAGTCACCGCCCGGCCATGATCGTTCCTCATTTTTTGTGTTTTTCGCCCAAACAACTAGAATTTCGCCCGATTCCCATATTTTCGTGTGCTATACCCACGCATTCCGAGTGGTCCCAAAAGCCGCGGACCCCCGATCGCCTAAAATTTTTCCGGACTATCAAATAAGACCTAAGGAACCATAGTCACCGCCCAGCCTTGATCTTTCCTCGTTTTTTCCATTTTTCGGCATAAAAACTAGAATTCCGCGCGATTCCCATATTTTCATGTCCTATAGCCCACGCCTTCCAAGTGAACCCGGGAACTCCGGACCCCTATCGCCTAAAATTTTTCCGGACTATCAAATTCGACCTAAGGAACCATAGTCACCGCCCAGCCATGATCATTCCTCATTTGTTGCATTTTTCGGCCAAAAAACTAGAATTCCGCCCGATTACAATATTTTTGTGTGCTATTGCCCACCCTTCCAAGTGGTCCCGGGACCCCCGGACCCCGATCGCCTAAAATTTTTCCGGGCCGTCAAATACGACCTAAGGAACCATAGTAACCGCCCCACGATCATCGTTTCTCATTTTTTGCATTTTTCGGCCAAAAAACTAGAATTACGCCCGATTCCCATATTTTCGTGTGCTATACCCAAGTGGTCTGGGGAGCCGCGGACCCCGATCGCCCAAAACTTTTCCGGACTATCAAATACGACCTAAGGTACCATAGTCACCGCCCCACCATGATCGTTCTAAATGCTTTGCATTTTTCGGCCAAAAAACTAGAACTCCGCGCGATTTGCATATTTTCGTGTGCTATAGCTTACGCCTTCCGAGTGGTTCCGGGAGCCGTGGACCCCGATCGCCTAAAATTTTCCGGGCCATCAAATACGACCTAAGGAACCATAGTCACCGCCCCGCCATGATCGTTCCACATTTATTGCATTTTTCGGCCAAAAAGCTAGAATTCCGCTCGATTACCATATTTTTGTGTGCCCCACGCCTTCCGAGTGGGCCGGGCCGCCGGACTTGGATCGCCTAAAAAAATTTCAGGCCATCAATTAGGATCTAAGGAACCATAGTCACCGCCTCGCCATGATCGTTCCTCATTTTTTGCATTTTTTGGCCAAAAAACTAGAATTCCGCTTGATTCCCATATTTTTGTGTGTTATCGCCCACGCCTTCCGAGTGGGTCGGGCCCCCCGGAGCCGGATCGCCTAAAAATTTTCCAGACTATCATATACGACCTAAGGAACCATAGTCACCGCTCCGCCATGATCGTTCCTAGTCTTTTGCGTTTTTCAACCAAAAAACTAGAATTCCGCGCGATATCCATATTTTCGTGTGCTTTAGCCCACGCCTTCAAAGGGGCCCCGGGAACCCCGAACCCCGATCGTCTATAAATTTTTCGGGCAATCAAATACGACCTAAGGAACCATAGTAACCACCCCGCCATGATCGTTCCTCATTTTTTGCGTTTTTCGCCCAAACAACTAGAATTTCGCCCGATTCCCATATTTTCATGTGCTATACCAACGCATTCCGAGTGGTACCAAGAGCCGCGGACCCCGATCGCCTAAAATTTTTCCGGACTATCAAATTATACCTAAGGAACCATAGTCACCGCCCAGCCATGATCGTTCCTAGGTATTTCCATTTTTCGGCCAAAAAACTAGAATTCCGCGCGATTCCCATATTTTCATGTCCTATAGCCCACGCCTTCCAAGTGAACCCGGGAACTCCGGAGCCCGATCGCCTAAAATTTTTCTGGACTATCAAATATGACCTAAGGAACCATAGTCACCGCCCAGCCATGATCATTCCTTATTTGTTGCGTTTTTCGGCCAAAAAACTAGAATTCCGCCCGATTACAATATTTTTGTGTGCTATTGCCCACCCTTCCAAGTGGTTCCGGGACCCCCGGACCCCGATCACCTAAAAATTTTTCGGGCTGTCAAATACGACCTAAGGAACCATAGTAACCGCCCCGCGATCATCGTTTCTCATTTTTTGCATTTTTCGGCCAAAAAACTAGAATTCCACCCGATTCTCATATTTTTGTGTGTTATCGCCCACGCCTTCCGAGTGGGTCGGGTCCCCCGGAGCCGGATCGCCTAAAAATTTTCCGGACTATCATATATGACCTAAGGAACCATATTCACCGCCCCGCCATGATCGTTCCTAGTCTTTTGCGTTTTTCAACCAAAAAACTAGAATTCCACGCGATATCCATATTTTCGTGTGCTTTAGCCCACGCCTTCAAAGGGGCCCCGGGAGCCCCGAACCCCGATCGTCTAAAAAATTTCCGGGCCATCAAATACGACCTAAGGAACCATAGTAACCACCCCGCCATGATCGTTCCTCATCATTTGCGGTTTTCGGCCAAACAACTAGAATTTCGCCCGATTCCCATATTTTCATGTGCTATACCCACGCATTCCGAGTGGTCCCAAGAGCCGCGGACCCCGATCGCCTAAAATTTTTTCGGACTATCAAATAAGACCTAAGGAACCATAGTCACCGCTCAGTCATGATCATTCCTAGTTTTTTCCATTTTTCGGCCAAAAAACTAGAATTCCGCGCGATTCCCATATTTTCGTGTCCTATAGCCCACACCTTCCAAGTGAACTCGGGAACTCCGGAACCTGATCGCCAAAAATTTTTCCGGGCCGTCAAATACGACCTAAGGAACCATAGTAACCACCCCGCGATCATCGTTTCTCCTTTTTTGCATTTTTCGGCCAAAAAACTAGAATTACACCCGATTCCCATATTTTCGTGTGTTATACCCACGCCTTCCAAGTGGTCAGGGGAGCCGCGGACCCCGATCGCCTAAAATATTTCCGGACTATCAAATACGACCTAAGGTACCATAGTCGCTGCCCCACCATGATCGTTCCAAATGCTTTGCATTTTTCGGCCAAAAAACTAGAACTCCGCGCGATTTGCATATTTTCGTGTGCTATAGCTTACGCCTTCCGAGTGGTCCCGGGAGCCGTGGACCCCGATCACCTAAAATTTTCCGGGCCATTAAATACGACCTAAGGAACCATAGTCACCGCCCCGCCATGATCGTTCCTCATTTATTGCGTTTTTCGGCTAAAAGCTAGAATTCCGCTCGATTACCATATTTTTGTGTGCCCCACGCCTTCCGAGTGGGCTGGGCCGCCGGACTCGGATCGCCTAAAAATTTTCGGGCCATCAATTAGGACCTAAGGAACCATAGTCACCGCCTCGCCATGATCGTTTCTCATGCTTTGCATTTTTTGGCCAAAAAACTAGAATTCCGCCCGATTCCCATATTTTTGTGTGCTATCGCCCACGCCTTCCGAGTGGGTCAGGCCCCCCGAAGCCGGATCGCCTAAAAATTTTCCAGACTATCAAATACGACCTAAGGAACCATGGTCACCGCCCCGCCATGATCGTTCCTAGTCTTTTGCGTTTTTCAGCCAAAAAACTAGAATTCCGCGCGATTTCCATATTTTCGTGTGCTTTTGCCCACGACTTCAAAGGGGTCCCGGGAACCCCGAACCCCGATCGTCTAAAAAATTTTCCGGGCCATCAAAGACGACCTAAGGAACCATAGTAACCACCCCGCCATGATCGTTCCTCATTATTTGCGTTTTTCGGCCAAACAACTAGAATTTCGCCCGATTCCCATATTTTCGTGTGCTATACCCACGCATTCCGAGTGGTCCCAAGAGCCGCGGACCCCGACTGCCTAAAATTTGTCCGGACTATCAAATAAGACCTAAGGAACCATAGTCACCGCCCAGCCATGATCGTTCCTAGTTTTTTCCATTTTTCGGCCAAAAAACTAGAATTCTGCGCGATTCCCATATTTTCGTGTCCTATAGCCCACACCTTCCAAGTGAACCCGGGAACTCCGGACCTCGATCGCCTAAAATTTTTCCGGGCCATCAAATACGACCTAAGGAACCATAGAAACCGCCCCGCGAACATCGTTTCTCATGTTTTGCATTTTTCAGCCAAAAACCTAGAATTACTCCCGATTCCCATATTTTCGAGTGCTATACCCACGCCTTCCAAGTGGTCCGGGGAGCCGCGGACCCCGATCGCCTAAAATTTTTCCGAACTATCAAATACTACCTAAGGTACCATAGTCACCACCCCACCATGATCGTTCACAATGCTTTGCATTTTTCGGCCAAAAAACATGAACTCCGCGCGATTTGCAAATTTTCGTGTGCTATAGCTTACGCCTTCCGAGTGGTGCCGGGAGCCGTGGACCCCGATCGCCTAAAATTTTCCGGGCCATCAAATTCGACCTAAGGAACCATAGTCGCCGCCCCGCCATGATCGTTCCTCATTTATTTCGTTTTTCGGCCAAAAAGCTAGAATTCCGCTCGATTACCATATATTTGTGTGCCCCACGCCTTCCGAGTGGGCCGGGCCGCCAGACTCGGATCGCCTAAAAAATTTTCGGGCCATCAATTAGGACCTAAGGAACCATAGTCACCGTCTCTCCATGATCGTTCCTCATTTGTTTTCATTTTTTGGCCAAAAAACTAGAATTCCGCCCGATTCCCATATTTTTGTGTGCTATCGCCCACGCCTTCCGAGTGGGTCGGGCCCCCCGAAGCCGGATCGCCTAAAAATTTTCCAGACTATCAAATACGACCTAAGGAACCATAGTCACCGCCTCGCCATGATCGTTCCTACTCTTTTGCGTTTTTCAGCCAAAAAACTAGAATTCCGTGCGATTTCCATATTTTCGTGTGCTTTAGCCCACGCCTTCAAAGGGGTCCCGGGAACCCCGATCGTCTAAAAACTTTTTGGGCCATCAAATACGACCTAAGGAACTATAGTAACAACCCCTCCATGATCGTTCCTCATTGTTTGCGTTTTTCGGCCAAACAACTAGAATTTCGCCCGATTCCCATATTTTTGTGTGCTATACCCACGCATTCCGAGTGGTTCCAAGAGCCGCGGACCCCGATCGCCTAAAATTTTTCCGGACTATCAAATAAGACCTAAGGAACCATAGTCACCGCCCAGCCATGATCGCTCCTAGTTTTTTCCGTTTTGCGGCCAAAAAACTAGAATTCCGCGCGATTCCCATATTTTCGTGTCCTATAGCCCACGCCTTCCAAGTGAACCCGGGAACTCCTGGCCCCTATCGCCTAAAAATTTTCCAGACTATCAAATACGACCTAAGGAACCATAGTCACCGCCCAGCCATGATCATTCCTCATTTGTTGCATTTTTCGGCCAAAAAACTAGAATTCCGCCCGATTACAATATTTTTGTGTGCTATTGCCCACCCTTCCAAGTGGTTCCGGGACCCCCGAACCCCGATCGCCTAAAATTTTTCCGGGCCATCAAATACGACCTAAGGAACCATAGTAACCGCCCTGCAATAATCGTTCCTCATTTTTTGCATTTTTCGGCCAAAAAACTAGAATTACGCCCGATTTCCATATTTTTGTGTGCTATACCCACGCCTTTCAAGTGGTCCGGGGAGCCGCGGACCCCGATCGCCTAAAATTTTTCCGGACTATCAAATATGACCTAAGGAACCATAGTCACCGCCCCACCATGATCGTTCCAAATGCTTTGCATTTTTCGGCCAAAAAACTAGAACTCCGCGCGATTTGCATATTTTCGTGTGCTATAGCCTACGCTTTCCGAGTGGTCCCGGGAGCCGTGGACCCCGATCGCCTAAAATTTTCCAGGCCATCAAATACGACCTGAGGAACCATAGTCACCGCCCCGCCATGATCGTTCCTCATTTATTGCGTTTTTCGGCCAAAAAGCTAGAATTCCACTCGATTACGATATTTTTGTGTGCCCCACCCCTTCCGTGTGGGCCGGGCCGCCGGACTCGGATCGCCCAAAAATATTTTGGTCCATCAATTAGGACCTAAGGAACCATAGTCACCGCCTCGCCATGATCGTTCCTCATTTTTTGCATTTTTGGCCAAAAAACTAGAATTCCGCCCGATTCCCATATTTTTGTGTGTTATCGCCCACGCCTTCTGAGTGGGTCGGGCCCCCCGGAGCCGGATCGCCTAAAAATTTTTCGGACTATCATATATGACCTAAGGAACCATAGTCACCGCCCAGCCTTGTTCATTCCTAGTTATTTCCATTTTTCGGCCAAAAAACTAGAATTCCGCGCGATTCCCATATTTTCATGTCCTATAGCCCACGCATTCCAAGTGAACCCGGGAACTCCGGACCCCTATCGCCTAAAATTTTTCCGGACTATCAAATACGACCTAAGAACCATAGTCACCGCCCAGCCATGATCGTTCCTCATTTTTTGCGTTTTTCGCCCAAACAACTAGAATTTCGCCCGATTCCCATATTTTCGTGTGCTATACCAACGCATTCCGAGTGGTCCCAAGAGCCGCGGACCCCGATCGCCTAAAATTTTTCCGGACTATCAAATAATACCTAAGGAACCATAGTCACCGCCCAGCCATGATCGTTCCTAGTTTTTTTCCGTTTTTCGGCCAAAAAACTAGAATTCCGCGCGATTCCCATATTTTCATGTCCTATAGCCCACGCCTTCCAAGTGAACCCGGGAACTCCGGAGCCCTATCGCCTAAAATTTTTCTGGACTATCAAATACGACCTAAGGAACCATAGTCACCGCCCAGCCATGATCATTCCTTATTTATTGCGTTTTTCGGCCAAATAACTAGAATTCCGCCCGATTACAATATTTTTGTGTGCTATTGCCCACCCTTCCAAGTGTTTCCGGGACCCCCGGACCCCGATCGCCTAAAATTTTTCTGGGCTGTCAAATACGACCTAAGGAACCATAGTAACCGCCCCGCGATCATCATTTCTCATTTTTTGCATTTTTTGGCCAAAAAACTAGAATTACGCACGATTCCCATATTTTCGTGTGCTATACCCACGCCTTCCAAGTGGTCCGGGGAGCCGCGGACCCCGATCGCCTAAAATTTTTCCGGACTATCAAATACGACCTAAGGTACCATAGTCGCCGCCCTACCATGATCGTTCCAAATGCTTTGCATTTTTCGGCTAAAAAACTAGAACTCCGCGCGATTTGCATATTTTCGTATGCTATAGCTTATGCCTTCCGAGTGGTCCCGGGAGCCGTGGACCCCGATCGCCTAAAATTTTCTGGGCCATCAAATACGACCTAAGGAACCATAGTCATCGCCCCGCCATGATCGTTCCTCATTTATTGCGTTTTTCGGCTAAAAAGCTAGAATTTCGCTCGATTACCCTATTTTTGTGTGCCCCACGCCTTCCGAGTGGGCCGAACCGCTGGACTCGGATCGCCTAAAAAATTTTTGGGCCATCAATTAGGACCTAAGGAACCATAGTCACCGCCTCGCCATGATCTTTCCTTATTTTTTGCATTTTTTGGCCAAAAAACTAGAATTCCGCCCGATTCCCATATTTTTGTGTGTTATCGCCCACGCCTTCAGAGTGGGTCGGGACCCCCGGAGCCGGATCGCCTAAAAATTTTCCGGACTATCATATACGACCTAAGGAACCATAGTCACCGCCCAGCCTTGTTCGTTCCTAGTTATTTCCGTTTTTCGGCCAAAAAACTAGAATTTCGCGTGATACCCATATTTTCATGTCCTATAGCCCACGCCTTCCAAGTGAACCCGGGAACTCCGGACCCCTATCGCCTAAAATTTTTCCGGACTATCAAATACGACCTAAGGAACCATAGTCACCGCCCAGCCATGATCATTCCTCATTTGTTGCATTTTTCGGCCAAAAAACTAGAATTCCGCCCGATTACAATATTTTTGTGTGCTATTGCCCACCCTTCCAAGTGGTTCCGGGACCCCCGGACCCCGATCGCCTAAAATTTTTCCGGGCCGTCAAATACGACCTAAGGAACCATAGTAACCGCCCCGCCATCATCGTTTCTCATTTTTTGCATTTTTCGGCCAAAAAACTAGAATTACGCCCGATTCCCATATTTTCGTGTGCTATACCCACGCCTTCCAAGTGGTCCGGGGAGCCGCGGACCCCGATCGCCTAAAACTTTTCCGGACTATCAAATACGACCTAAGGTACCATAGTCACAGCCCCACCATGATTGTTCTAAATGCTTTGCATTTTTCGGCCAAAAAACTAGAACCCCGCACGATTTGCATATTTTCGTGTGCTATAGCTTACGCCTTCCGAGTGGTTCGGGGAGCCGTGGACCCCGATCGCCTAAAATTTTCCGGGCCATCAAATACGACCTAAGGAACCATAGTCACCGCCCCGCCATGATCGTTCCTCATTTATTGCATTTTTCGGCCAAAAAGCTAGAATTCCGCTCGATTACCATATTTTTGTGTGCCCCACGCCTTCCGAGTGGGCCGGGCCGCCGGACCCGGATCGCCTAAAAAATTTTCGGGCCATCAATTAGGATCTAAGGAACCATAGTCACCGCCTCGCCATGATCGTTCCTCATTTTTTGCATTTTTTGGCCAAAAAACTAGAATTTCGCCCGATTCCCATATTTTTGTGTGTTATCGCCCACGCCTTCCGAGTGGGTCGGGCCCCCCGGAGCCGGATCGCCTAAAAATTTTCCAGACTATCATATACGACCTAAGGAACCATAGTCACCGCTCCGCCATGATCGTTCCTAGTCTTTTGCGTTTTTCAACCAAAAAACTAGAATTCCGCGCGATATCCATATTTTCGTGTGATTTAGCCCACGCCTTCAAAGGGGCCCCGGGAACCCCGAACCCCGATCGTCTATAAATTTTTCGGGCAATCAAATACGACCTAAGAAACCATAGTAACCACCCCGACATGATCGTTCCTCATTTTTTGCGTTTTTCGCCCAAACAACTAGAATTTCGCCCGATTCCCATATTTTCGTGTGCTATACCCACGCATTCCGAGTGGTACCAAGAGCCGCGGACCCCGATCGCCTAAAATTTTTCCGAACTATCAAATAATACCTAAGGAACCATAGTCACCGCCCAGCCATGATCGTTCCTAGTTATTTCCGTTTTTCGGACAAAAAACTAGAATTCCGCGCGATTCCCATATTTTCATGTCCTATAGCCCACGCCTTCCAAGTGAACCCGGGAACTTTGGAGCCCTATCGCCTAAAATTTTTCTGGACTATCAAATACGACCTAAGGAACCATAGTCACCGCCCAGCCATGATCATTCCTTATTTGTTGCGTTTTTCGGCCAAAAAACTAGAATTCCGCCCTATTACAATATTTTTGTGTGCTATTGCCCACCCTTCCAAGTGGTTCCGGGACCCCCGGACCCCGATCGCCTAAAATTTTTTCGGGCTGTCAAATACGACCTAAGGAACCATAGTAACCGCCCCGCGATCATCGTTTCTCATTTTTTGCATTTTTCGGCCAAAAAACTAGAATTCCGCCCGATTCTCATATTTTTGTGTGTTATCGCCCACGCCTTCCGAGTGGGTCGGGCCCCCCAGAGCCGGATCGCCTAAAAATTTTCCGAACTATCATATACGACCTAAGGAACCATAGTCACCGCCTCGCCATAATCGTTCCTAGTCTTTTGCGTTTTTCAACCAAAAAACTAGAATTCCGCGCGATATCCATATTTTCGTGTGCTTTAACCCATGCCTTCAAAGGGGCCCCGGGAACCCCGAACCCCGATCGTCTAAAAAATTTCCGGGCCATCAAATACGACCTAAGGAACCATAGTAACCACGCCGCCATGATTGTTCCTCATTATTTGCGTTTTTCGGCCAAACAACTAGAATTTCGCCCGATTCCCATATTTTCGTGTGCTATACCCACGCATTCCGAGTGGTCCCAAGAGCCGCGGACCCCGATCGCCTAAAATTTTTCCGGACTATCAAATAAGACCTAAGGAACCATAGTCACTGCCCAGCCACGATCGTTCCTAGTTTTTTCCATTTTTCGGCCAAAAAACTAGAATTCCGCGCGATTCCCATATTTTCGTGTCCTATAGCCCACACCTTCCAAGTGAACTCGGGAACTCCGGACCCTGATCGCCAAAAATTTTTCCGGGCCGTCAAATACGACCTAAGGAACCATAGAAACCACCCCGCGATCATCGATTCTCATTTTTTGCATTTTTCGGCCAAAAACCTAGAATTATGCCCGATTCCCATGTTTTCGTGTGCTATACCCACGCCTTCCAAGTGGTCCGGGGAGCCGCGGACCCCGATCACCTAAAATTTTTCCGGACTATCAAATACGACCTAAGGTACCATAGTCACCGCCCCACCATGATCGTTCAAAATGCTTTGCATTTTTCGGCCAAAATACTAGAACTCCACGCGATTTGCATATTTTCGTGTGCTATAGCTTACGCCTTCCGAGTGGTCCCGGGAGCCGTGGACCCCGATCGCCTAAAATTTTTCGGGCCATCAAATTCGACCTAAGGAACCATAGTCACCGCCCCGCCATGATCATTCCTCATTTATTGTGTTTTTCGGCCAAAAAGCTAGAATTCCGCTCGATTACCATATATTTGTGTGCCCCACGCCTTCCGAGTGGGCCGGGCCGCCGGACTCGGATCGCCTAAAAAATTTTCGGGCCATCAATTAGGACCTAAGGAACCATAGTCACCGCCTCGCCATGATCGTTCCTCATTTTTTGCATTTTTTGGCCAAAAAACTAGAATTCTGCCCGATTCCCATATTTTTGTGTGCTATCGCCCACGCCTTCCGAGTGGGTCGGCCCCCCGGAGCCGGATCGCCTAAAATTTTCCGGACTATCATATACGACCTAAGGAACCATAGTCACCGCCCCGCCATGATCGTTCCTAGTCTTTTGCGTTTTTCAACCAAAAAACTAGAATTCGTGCGATATCCATATTTTCGTGTGCTTTAGCCCACGCCTTCAAAGGGGCCCCGGGAATCCCGAACCCCGATCGTCTATAAATTTTTCGGGCAATCAAATACGACCTAAGGAACCATAGTAACCACCCCGCCATTATCGTTCCTCATTTTTTGCGTTTTTCGCCCAAACAACTAGAATTTCGCCCGATTCCCATATTTTCGTGTGCTATACCCACGCATTCCGAGTGGTCCCAAGAGCCGCGGACCCCGATCGCCTAAAATTTTTCCGAACTATCAAATAATACCTAAGGAACCATAGTCACCGCCCAGCCATGATCGTTCCTAGTTTTTTCCGTTTTTCGGCCAAAAAACTAGAATTCCGCCAGATTCCCATATTTTCATGTCCTATAGCCCATGCCTTCCAAGTGAACCCGGGAACTCCGGAGCCCTATCGCCTAAAAATTTTCCGGACTATCAAATACGACCTAAGGAACCATAGTCACCGCCTAGCCATTATCATTTCTTATTTGTTGCGTTTTTCTGCCAAAAAACTAGAATTTCGCCCGATTACAATATTTTTGTGTGCTATTGCCCACCCTTCCAAGTGGTTCCGGGACCCCCGGACCTCGATCGCCTAAAATTTTTCCGGGCTGTCAAATACGACCTAAGAAACCATAGTAACCGCCCCGCGATCATCGTTTCTCATTTTTTGCATTTTTCGGCCAAAAAACTAGAATTACACCCGATTCCCATATTTTCGTGTGTTATACCCACGCCTTCCAAGTGGTCCGGGGAGCCGCGGACCCCGATCGCCTAAAATATTTTCGGACTATCAAATACGACCTAAGGTACCATAGTCGCCGCCCCACCATGATCGTTCCAAATGCTTTGCATTTTTCGGCCAAGAAACTAGAACTCCGCGCGATTTGCATATTTTCGTGTGCTATAGCTTACGCCTTCCGAGTGGTCCCGGGAGCCGTGGACCTCGATCACCTAAAATTTTCTGGGCCATCAAATACGACCTAAGGAACCATAGTCACCGCCCCGCCGTGATCGTTCCTCATTTATTGCGTTTTTCGGCTAAAAAGCTAGAATTCCACTCGATTACCATATTTTTGTGTGCCCCACGCCTTCCGAGTGGGCCGGGCTGCCGGACTCGGATCGCCTAAAAATTTTTCGGGCCATCAATTAGGACCTAAGGAACCATAGTCACCGCCTCGCCATGATCGTTCCTCATGCTTTGCATTTTTTGGCCAAAAAACTAGAATTCCGCCCGATTCCCATATTTTTGTGTGCTATCGCCCACGCCTTCCGAGTGGGTCAGGACCCCCGGAGCCGGATCGCCTAAAAATTTTCCGGACTATCAAATACGACTTAAGGAACCATAGTCACCGCCCCGCCATGATCGTTCCTAGTCTTTTGCGTTTTTCATCCAAAAAACTAGAATTCCGCGCGATTTCCATATTTTCGTGTGCTTTAGCCCACGACTTCAAAGGGGTCCCGGGAACCCCGAACCCCGATCGTCTAAAAAATTTCCGGGCCATCAAAGACGACCTAAGGAACCATAGTAACCACCCCGCCATAATCGTTCCTCATTATTTGCGTTTTTCGGCCAAACAACTAGAATTTCGCCCGATTCCCATATTTTCGTGTGCTATACCCACGCATTCCGAGTGGTCCCAAGAGCCGCGGACCCCGATCGCCTAAAATTTTTCCGGACTATCAAATAAGACCTAAGGAACCATAGTCACCGCCCAGCCATGATCGTTCCTAGTTTTTTCCATTTTTCGGCCAAAAAACTAGAATTCCGCGCGATTCCCATATTTTCGTGTCTTATAGCCCATACCTTCCAAGTGAACCCGGGAACTCCGGACCCTGATCGCCTAAAATTTTTCCGGGCCGTCAAATACGACCTAAGGAACCATAGAAACTGCCCCGCGATCATCGTTTCTCATGTTTTGCATTTTTCGGCCAAAAACCTAGAATTACTCCCGATTCCCATATTTTCGAGTGCTATACCCACGCCTTCCAAGTGGTCCGGGGAGCCGCGGACCCCGATCGCCTAAAATTTTTCCAGACTATCAAATACTACCTAAGGTACCATAGTCACCGCCCCACCATGATCGTTCACAATGCTTTGCATTTTTCGGCCAAAAAACTAGAACTCCGCGCGATTTGCAAATTTTTGTGTGCTATAGCTTACGCCTTCCGAGTGGTGCCGGGAGCCGTGGACCCCGATCGCCTAAAATTTTCCGGGCCATCAAATTCAACCTAAGGAACCATAGTCACCGCCCCGCCATGATCGTTCCTCATTTATTGCGTTTTTCGGCCAAAAATCTAGAATTCTGCTCGATTACCATATATTTGTGTGCCCCACGCCTTCCGAGTGGGCTGGGCCGCCGGACTCGGATCGCCTAAAAAATTTTCGGGCCATCAATTAGGACCTAAGGAACCATAGTCACCGCCTCGCCATGATCGTTCCTCATTTGTTTTCATTTTTTGGCCAAAAAACTAGAATTCCGCCCGATTCCCATATTTTTGTGTGCTATCGCCCACGCCTTCCGAGTGGGTCGGGCCCCCCGGAGCCAGATCGCCTAAAAATTTTCCAGACTATCAAATATGACCTAAGGAACCATAGTCACCGCCCCGCCATGATCGTTCCTACTCTTTTGCGTTTTTCAGCCAAAAAACTAGATTTCCGCGTGATTTCTATATTTTCGTGTGCTTTAGCCCACGCCTTCAAAGGGGTCCCGGGAACCCCGATCGTCAAAAAAATTTTTGGGCCATCAAATACGACCTAAGGAACTATAGTAACCACCCCTCCATGATCGTTCCTCATTTTTCGCGTTTTTCGGCCAAACAAATAGAATTTCGCCCGATTCCCATATTTTCGTGTGCTATACCCACGCATTCCGAGTGGTCCCAAGAGCCGCGGACCCCGATCGCCTAAAATTTTTCCGGACTATCAAATAATAACTAAGGAACCATAGTCACCGCCCAGCCATGATCGCTCCTAGTTTTTTCTGTTTTTCGGCCAAAAACTAGAATTCCGCGCGATTCCCATATTTTCGTGTCCTATAGCCCACGCCTTCCAAGTGAACCCGGGAACTCCTGACCCCTATCGCCTAAAAATTTTCCAGACTATCAAATACGACCTAAGGAACCATAGTCACCGCCCAGCCATGATCATTCCTCATTTGTTGCGTTTTTCGGCCAAAAAACTAGAATTCCGCCCGATTACAATATTTTTGTGTGCTATTGCCCACCCTTCCAAGTGGTTCCGGGACCCCCGGACCCCGATCGCCTAAAATTTTTCCGGGCCGTCAAATACGACCTAAGGAACCATAGTAACCGCCCCGCCATCATCGTTTCTCATTTTTTGCATTTTTCGGCCAAAAAACTAGAATTACGCCCGATTCCCATATTTTCGTGTGCTATACCCACGCCTTCCAAGTGGTCCGGGGAGCCGCGGACCCCGATCGCCTAAAATTTTTCCGGACTATCAAATACGACCTAAGGTACCATAGTCACCGCCCCACCATGATCGTTCCAAATGCTTTGCATTTTTCGGCCAAAAAACTAGAACTCCGCGCGATTTGCATATTTTCGTGTGCTATAGCTTACGCCTTCCGAGTGGTCCCGGGAGCCGTGGACCCCGATCGCCTAAAATTTTCCGGGCCATCAAATACGACCTAAGGAACCATAGTCACCGCCCCGCCATGATCGTTCCTCATTTATTGCGTTTTTCGGCAAAAAAGCTAGAATTCCGCTCGATTACGATATTTTTGTGTGCCCCACCCCTTCCGTGTGGGCCGGGCCGCCGGACTCGGATCGCCTAAAAATATTTCGGTCCATCAATTAGGACCTAAGGAACCATAGTCACCGCCTCGCCATGATCGTTCCTCATGTTTTGCATTTTTTGGCCTAAAAACTAGAATTCCGCCTGATTCCCATATTTTTGTGTGCTATCGCCCACGCCTTCCGAGTGGGTCGGGCCCCCCGGAGCCGGATCGCCTAAAAATTTTCCGGACTATCAAATAAGACCTAAGGAACCATAGTAACCACCCCGCCATGATCGTTCCTCATTTTTTGCGTTTTTCGGCCAAACAACTAGAATTTCGCCCGATTCCAATATTTTCGTGTGCTATACCCACGCATTCCGAGTGGTCCCAAGAGACGCGGACCCCGATCGCCTAAAAATTTTCCGGACTATCAAATAAGACCTAAGGAACCATAGTCACCGCCCAGCCATGATCGCTCCTAGTTTTTTCCGTTTTTCGGCCAAAAAACTAGAATTCCGCGCGATTCCCATATATTCGTGTCCTATAGCCCACTCCTTCCAAGTGAACCCGGGAACTCCTGACCCCTATCGCCTAAATATTTTCTGGACTATCAAATACGACCTAAGGAACCATAGTAACCGCCCTGCGATCATCGTTTCTCATTTTTTGCATTTTTCAGCCAAAAAACTAGAATTACGCCCGATTTCCATATTTTTGTGTGCTATACCCACGCCTTTCAAGTGGTCCGGGGAGCCGCGGACCCCGATCGCCTAAAATTTTTCCGGACTATCAAATACGACCTAAGGTACCATAGTCACCGCCCCACCATGATCGTTCCAAATGCTTTGCATTTTTCGGCCAAAAAACTAGAACTCCGCGCGATTTGCATATTTTCGTGTGCTATAGCATACGCTTTCCGAGTGGTCCCGGGAGCCGTGAACCCCGATCGCCTAAAATTTTCCGGGCCATCAAATACGACCTAAGGAACCATAGTCCCCGTCCCGCCATGATCGTTCCTCATTTATTGCATTTTTCGGCCAAAAAGCTAGAATTCCGCTCGATTACGATATTTTTGTGTGCCCCACCCCTTCCGTGTGGGCCGGGCCGCCGGACTCGGATCGCCTAAAAATATTTCGGTCCATCAATTAGGACCTAAGGAACCATAGTCACCGCCTCGCCATGATCGTTCCTCATGTTTTGCATTTTTTGGCCAAAAAACTAGAGTTCCGCCCGATTCCCATATTTTTGTGTGGTCCCAAGAGACGCGGACCCCGATCGCCTAAAATTTTTCCGGACTATCAAATAAGACCTAAGGAACCATAGTCACCGCCTTTCCATATTTTCGTGTGCTTTAGCCCACGCCTTCCAAGGGGTCCTTGGAACCCCGAACCCCGATCGCCTAAAAATTTTCCGGGTCATCAAATATGACCTAAGGAACCATATTAACCACCCCGCCATGATCGTTCCTCATTTTTTGTGTTTTTCGGGCAAACAACTAGAATTCCGCCCGATTCCCATATTTTTGTGTGTTATAGCCCACGCCTTCCGAGTGGTCCCGGGACCTCCTGCCCCCTATCGCCTAAAATTTTTTCGGACAATCAAATACGACCTAAGGTACCATAGTCACCGCCCCACCATAATCGTTCCTCATTTTTTGCATTTTTCGGCCAAACAACTAGAATTTCGCGCGATTCCCATATTTTTGTGTGTTATAGCCCACGCCTTCCGAATGGTCCCGGGACCTCCGGACCCCTATCGTCTAATATTTTTCCGGTCTATCAAATAAGACCAAAGGAACCATAGTCACCGCCCTACCAAGATCTTTCTAAATTTTTTGAATGTTACTAAAAAAGACCTAGAATTTTGCCCGATTCCCATATTTTCGTGTGCTATACCCACACATTCCGAGTGGTCCCAAGAGCCGCGTACCCCGATCGCCTAAAATTTTTTCGGGTAATCAAATACGACCTAAGGAACCATAGTATCTGCCCCGCCATGATCGTTCCTTATTTTTTGCGTTTTTCGGCCAAACAGCTAGAATTCCGCGCGATTCCCACATTTTTGTGTGTTATAGCCCACACCTTCCGAGTGGTCCCGGGACCTCCGGACCCCTATCGCCTAAAATTTTTCCGGACTATCAAATACGACCTAAGGAACCATAGTATCTGCCCCGCCATGATCGTTCCTCATTTTTTGTGTTTTTCGGCCAAACAACTAGAATTCCGCACGATCCCATATTTTTGTGTGTTATAGCCTACGCCTTCCGAGTGGTCCCGGGTCTCCGGACCCCTATCGCCTAAAATTTTTCCGGACTATCAAATAAGACCTAAGGAACCATAGTCACCGCCCAGCCATGATCGTTCCTAGTTTTTTCTGTTTTTCGGCCAAAAAACTAGAATTCCGCGCGATTCCCATATTTTCGTGTCCTATAGCCCACGCCTTCCAAGTGAACCCGGGAACTCCGGACCCCTGTCGCCTAAAATTTTACCGGACTATCAAATACGACCTAAGGAACCATAGTCACCGCTCAGCCATGATCATTCCTCATTTGTTGCGTTTTTCGGCCAAAAAACAAGAATTTCGCCCGATTACAATGTTTTTGTGTGCTATTGCCCACCCTTACAAGTGGTTCCGGGACCCCCGGACCCCGATCGCCTAAAAATTTTACGGGCCATCAAATACGACCTAAGGAACCATAGTAACCGCCCCGCCATCATCGTTTCTCATTTTTTGCATTTTTCGGCCAAAAAACTAGAATTACGCCCGATTCCCATATTTTCGTGTGCTATACCCACGCCTTCCAAGTGGTCCGGGGAGCCGCGGACCCCGATCGCCTAAAATTTTTCCGGACTATCAAATACGACCTAAGGTACCATAGTCACCGCCCCACCATGATCGTTCCAAATGCTTTGCATTTTTCGGCCAAAAAACTAGAACTCCGCACGATTTGCATATTTTAGTGTGCTATATAGCTTACGCTTTCCGAGTGGTCCCGGGAGCCGTGGACCCCGGTCGCCTAAAATTTTCCGGGCCATCAAATATGACCTAAGGAACCATAGTCACCGCCCCGTCATGATCGTTCCTCATTTATTGCGTTTTTCGACAAAAAAACTAGAATTCCGCTCGATTACCATATTTTTGTGTGCTATTGCCCACGCCTTCCGAGTGGGCCGGGCCGCCGGTCTCGGATCGCCTAAAAAATTTCCGGGCAATCAATTAAGATCTAAGGAACCATAGTCACCGCCTCGCCATGATCGTTCCTCATTTTTTGCATTTTTTGGCCAAAGAACTAGAATTCCACCCGATTCCCATATTTTTGTGCGCTATCGCCCACACCTTCCGAGTGGGTCGGGCCCCCCGGAGCCGGATCGCCTAAAAATTTTGCGGAATATCAAATACGACATAAGGAACCATAGTCACCTCCCCGCCATGATCGTTCCTAGTCTTTTGCGTTTTTCAGTCAAAAAACTAGAATTTCGCGTGATTTCCATATTTTCGTGTGCTTTAGCCCACGCCTTCCAAGGGGTCCTTGGAACCCCGAACCCCGATCGCCTAAAAATTTTCCGGGTCATCAAATATGACCTAAGGAACCATATTAACCACCCCGCCATGATCGTTCCTCATTTTTTGTGTTTTTCGGGCAAACAACTAGAATTCCGCCCGATTCCCATATTTTTTTGTGTTATAGCCCACGCCTTCCGAGTGGTCCCGGGACCTCCTGCCCCCTATCGCCTAAAATTTTTCCGGACAATCAAATACGACCTAAGGTACCATAGTCACCGCCCCACCATAATCGTTCCTCATTTTTTGCATTTTTCGGCCAAACAACTAGAATTTCGCGTGATTCCCATATTTTTGTGTGTTATAGCCCACGCCTTCCGAATGGTCCCGGGACCTCCGGACCCCTATCGTCTAATATTTTTCCGGTCTATCAAATAAGACCAAAGGAACCATAGTCACCGCCCTACCAAGATCTTTCTAAATTTTTTGAATGTTACTAAAAAAGACCTAGAATTTTGCCCGATTCCCATATTTTCGTGTGCTATACCCACACATTCCGAGTGGTCCCAAGAGCCGCGGACCCCGATCGCCTAAAATTTTTTCGGGTAATCAAATACGACCTAAGGAACCATAGTATCTGCCCCGCCATGATCGTTCCTTATTTTTTGCGTTTTTTGGCCAAACAGCTAGAATTCCGCGCGATTCCCACATTTTTGTGTGTTATAGCCCACACCTTCCGAGTGGTCCCGGGACCTCCGGACCCCTATCGCCTAAAATTTTTCCGGACTATCAAATACGACCTAAGGAACCATAGTATCTGCCCCGCCATGATCGTTCCTCATTTTTTGTGTTTTTCGGCCAAACAACTAGAATTCCGCACGATCCCATATTTTTGTGTGTTATAGCCTACGCCTTCCGAGTGGTCCCGGGTCTCCGGACCCCTATCGCCTAAAATTTTTCCGGACTATCAAATAAGACCTAAGGAACCATAGTCACCGCCCAGCCATGATCGTTCCTAGTTTTTTCTATTTTTCGGCCAAAAAACTAGAATTCCGCGCGATTCCCATATTTTCGTGTCCTATAGCCCACGCCTTCCAAGTGAACCCGGGAACTCCGGACCCCTGTCGCCTAAAATTTTACCGGACTATCAAATACGACCTAAGGAACCATAGTCACCGCCCAGCCATGATCATTCCTCATTTGTTGCGTTTTTCGGCCAAAAAACTAGAATTCCGCCCGATTACAATATTTTTGTGTGCTATTGCCCACCCTTACAAGTGATTCCGGGACCCCCGGACCCCGATCGCCTAAAAATTTTACGGGCCATCAAATACGACCTAAGGAACCATAGTAACCGCCCCGCCATCATCGTTTCTCATTTTTTGCATTTTTCGGCCAAAAAACTAGAATTACGCCCGATTCCCATATTTTCGTGTGCTATACCCACGCCTTCCAAGTGGTCCGGGGAGCCGCGGACCCCGATCGCCTAAAATTTTTCCGGACTATCAAATACGACCTAAGGTACCATAGTCACCGCCCCACCATGATCGTTCCAAATGCTTTGCATTTTTCGGCCAAAAAACTAGAACTCCGCACGATTTGCATATTTTAGTGTGCTATATAGCTTACGCTTTCCGAGTGGTCCCGGGAGCCGTGGACCCCGGTCGCCTAAAATTTTCCGGGCCATCAAATATGACCTAAGGAACCATAGTCACCGCCCCGTCATGATCGTTCCTCATTTATTGCGTTTTTCGACAAAAAAACTAGAATTCCGCTCGATTACCATATTTTTGTGTGCTATTGCCCACGCCTTCCGAGTGGGCCGGGCCGCGGTCTCGGATCGCCTAAAAAATTTCCGGGCAATCAATTAAGATCTAAGGAACCATAGTCACCACCTCGCCATGATCGTTCCTCATTTTTTTGCATTTTTTGGCCAAAGAACTAGAATTCCACCCGATTCCCATATTTTTGTGCGCTATCGCCCACACCTTCCGAGTGGGTCGGGCCCCCCGGAGCCGGATCGCCTAAAAATTTTCCGGACTATCAAATACGACATAAGGAACCATAGTCACCTCCCCGCCATGATCGTTCCTAGTCTTTTGCGTTTTTCAGCCAAAAAACTAGAATTTCGCGTGATTTCCATATTTTCGTGTGCTTTAGCCCACGCCTTCCAAGGGGTCCTTGGAACCCCGAACCCCGATCGCCTAAAAATTTTCCGGGTCATCAAATATGACCTAAGGAACCATATTAACCACCCCGCCATGATCGTTCCTCATTTTTTGTGTTTTTCGGGCAAACAACTAGAATTCCGCCCGATTCCCATATTTTTGTGTGTTATAGCCCACGCCTTCCGAGTGGTCCCGGGACCTCCTGCCCCCTATCGCCTAAAATTTTTCCGGACAATCAAATACGACCTAAGGTACCATAGTCACCGCCCCACCATAATCGTTCCTCATTTTTTGCATTTTTCGGCCAAACAACTAGAATTTCGCGCGATTCCCATATTTTTGTGTGTTATAGCCCACGCCTTCCGAATGGTCCCGGGACCTCCGGACCCCTATCGTCTAATATTTTTCCGGTCTATCAAATAAGACCAAAGGAACCATAGTCACCGCCCTACCAAGATCTTTCTAAATTTTTTGAATGTTACTAAAAAAGACCTAGAATTTGCCCGATTCCCATATTTTCGTGTGCTATACCCACACATTCCGAGTGGTCCCAAGAGCCGCGGACCCCGATCGCCTAAAATATTTTCGGGTAATCAAATACGACCTAAGGAACCATAGTATCTGCCCCGCCATGATCGTTCCTTATTTTTTGCGTTTTTCGGCCAAACAGCTAGAATTCCGCGCGATTCCCACATTTTTGTGTGTTATAGCCCACACCTTCCGAGTGGTCCCGGGACCTCCGGACCCCTATCGCCTAAAATTTTTCCGGACTATCAAATACGACCTAAGGAACCATAGTATCTGCCCCGCCATGATCGTTCCTCATTTTTTGTGTTTTTCGGCAAAACAACTAGAATTCCGCATGATCCCATATTTTTGTGTGTTATAGCCTACGCCTTCCGAGTGGTCCCGGGTCTCCGGACCCCTATCGCCTAAAATTTTTCCGGACTATCAAATAAGACCTAAGGAACCATAGTCACCGCCTAGCCATGATCGTTCCTAGTTTTTTCTGTTTTTCGGCCAAAAAACTAGAATTCCGCGCGATTCCCATATTTTCGTGTCCTATAGCCCACGCCTTCCAAGTGAACCCGGGAACTCCGGACCCCTGTCGCCTAAAATTTTACCGGACTATCAAATACGACCTAAGGAACCATAGTCACCGCCCAGCCATGATCATTCCTCATTTGTTGCGTTTTTCGGCCAAAAAACTAGAATTCCGCCCGATTACAATATTTTTGTGTGCTATTGCCCACCCTTACAAGTGATTCCGGGACCCCCGGACCCCGATCGCCTAAAAATTTTACGGGCCATCAAATACGACCTAAGGAACCATAGTAACCGCCCCGCCATCATCGTTTCTCATTTTTTGCATTTTTCGGCCAAAAAACTAGAATTACGCCCGATTCCCATATTTTCGTGTGCTATACCCACGCCTTCCAAGTGGTCCGGGGAGCCGCGGACCCCGATCGCCTAAAATTTTTCCGGACTATCAAATACGACCTAAGGTACCATAGTCACCGCCCCACCATGATCGTTCCAAATGCTTTGCATTTTTCGGCCAAAAAACTAGAACTCCGCACGATTTGCATATTTTAGTGTGCTATATAGCTTACGCTTTCCGAGTGGTCCCGGGAGCCGTGGACCCCGGTCGCCTAAAATTTTCCGGGCCATCAAATATGACCTAAGGAACCATAGTCACCGCCCCGTCATGATCGTTCCTCATTTATTGCGTTTTTCGACAAAAAACTAGAATTCCGCTCGATTACCATATTTTTGTGTGCTATTGCCCACGCCTTCCGAGTGGGCCGGGCCGCCGGTCTCGGATCGCCTAAAAAATTTCCGGGCAATCAATTAAGATCTAAGGAACCATAGTCACCGCCTCGCCATGATCGTTCCTCATTTTTTGCATTTTTTGGCCAAAGAACTAGAATTCCACCCGATTCCCATATTTTTGTGCGCTATCGCCCACACCTTCCGAGTGGGTCGGGCCCCCGGAGCCGGATCGCCTAAAAATTTTCCGGACTATCAAATACGACATAAGGAACCATAGTCACCTCCCCGCCATGATCGTTCCTAGTCTTTTGCGTTTTTCAGCCAAAAAACTAGAATTTCGCGTGATTTCCATATTTTCGTGTGCTTTAGCCCACGCCTTCCAAGGGGTCCTTGGAACCCCGAACCCCGATCGCCTAAAAATTTTCCGGGTCATCAAATATGACCTAAGGAACCATATTAACCACCCCGCCATGATCGTTCCTCATTTTTTGTGTTTTTCGGGCAAACAACTAGAATTCCGCCCGATTCCCATATTTTTGTGTGTTATAGCCCACGCCTTCCGAGTGGTCCCGGGACCTCCTGCCCCCTATCGCCTAAAATTTTTCCGGACAATCAAATACGACCTAAGGTACCATAGTCACCGCCCCACCATAATCGTTCCTCATTTTTTGCATTTTTCGGCCAAACAACTAGAATTTCGCGCGATTCCCATATTTTTGTGTGTTATAGCCCACGCCTTCCGAATGGTCCCGGGACCTCCGGACCCCTATCGTCTAATATTTTTCCGGTCTATCAAATAAGACCAAAGGAACCATAGTCACCGCCCTACCAAGATCTTTCTAAATTTTTTGAATGTTACTAAAAAAGACCTAGAATTTTGCCCGATTCCCAAATTTTCGTGTGCTATACCCACACATTCCGAGTGGTCCCAAGAGCCGCGGACCCCGATCGCCTAAAATATTTTCGGGTAATCAAATACGACCTAAGGAACCATAGTATCTGCCCCGCCATGATCGTTCCTTATTTTTTGCGTTTTTCGGCCAAACAGCTAGAATTCCGCGCGATTCCCACATTTTTGTGTGTTATAGCCCACACCTTCCGAGTGGTCCCGGGACCTCCGGACCCCTATCGCCTAAAATTTTTCCGGACTATCAAATACGACCTAAGGAACCATAGTATCTGCCCCGCCATGATCGTTCCTCATTTTTTGTGTTTTTCGGCCAAACAACTAGAATTCCGCACGATCCCATATTTTTGTGTGTTATTGCCTACGCCTTCCGAGTGGTCCCGGGTCTCCGGACCCCTATCGCCTAAAATTTTTCCGGACTATCAAATAAGACCTAAGGAACCATAGTCACCGCCTAGCCATGATCGTATCTAGTTTTTTCTGTTTTTCGGCCAAAAAACTAGAATTTCGCGCGATTCCCATATTTTCGTGTCCTATAGCCCACGCCTTCCAAGTGAACCCGGGAACTCCGGACCCCTGTCGCCTAAAATTTTACCGGACTATCAAATACGACCTAAGGAACCATAGTCACCGCCCAGCCATGATCATTCCTCATTTGTTGCATTTTTCGTCCAAAAAGCTAGAATTCCGCCCGATTACAATGTTTTTGTGTGCTATTGCCCACCCTTCCAAGTGGTTCCGGGACCCCCGGACCCCGATCGCCTAAAAATTTTCCAGGCCATCAAATACGACCTAAGGAACCATAGTAACCGCCCCGCCTTCATCGTTTCTCATTTTTTGCATTTTTCGGCCAAAAAACTAGAATTACGCCCGATTCCCATATTTTCGTGTGCTATACCCACGCCTTCCAAGTGGTCCGGGGAGCCGCGGACCCCGATCGCCTAAAATTTTTCCGGACTATCAAATACGACCTAAGGTACCATAGTCACCGCCCCACCATGATCGTTCCAAATGCTTTGCATTTTTCGGCCAAAAAACTAGAACTCCGCGCGATTTGCATATTTTAGTGTGCTATAGCTTACGCCTTCCGAGTGGTCCCGGGAGCCGTGGACCCCGGTTGCCTAAAATTTTTCCGGACTATCAAATACGACCTAAGGTACCATAGTCACCGCCCCACCATGATCGTTCCAAATGCTTTGCATTTTTCGGCCAAAAAACTAGAACTCCGCACAATTTGCATATTTTAGTGTGCTATATAGCTTACGCTTTCCGAGTGGTCCCGGGAGCCGTGGACCCCGGTCGCCTAAAATTTTCCGGGCCATCAAATATGACCTAAGGAACCATAGTCACCGCCCCGTCATGATCGTTCCTCATTTATTGCGTTTTTCGACAAAAAACTAGAATTCCACCCGATTCCCATATTTTTGTGCGCTATCGCCCACGCCTTCCGAGTGGGCCGGGCCGCCGGTCTCGGATCGCCTAAAAAATTTCCGGGCAATCAATTAAGATCTAAGGAACCATAGTCACCGCCTCGCCATGATCGTTCCTCATTTTTTGCATTTTTTGGCCAAAGAACTAGAATTCCACCCGATTCCCATATTTTTGTGCGCTATCGCCCACACCTTCCGAGTGGGTCGGGCCCCCCGGAGCCGGATCGCCTAAAAATTTTCCGGACTATCAAATACGACATAAGGAACCATAGTCACCTCCCCGCCATGATCGTTCCTAGTCTTTTGCGTTTTTCAGCCAAAAAACTAGAATTTCGCGTGATTTCCATATTTTCGTGTGCTTTAGCCCACGCCTTCCAAGGGGTCCTTGGAACCCCGAACCCCGATCGCCTAAAAATTTTCTGGGTCATCAAATATGACCTAAGGAACCATATTAACCACCCCGCCATGATCGTTCCTCATTTTTTGTGTTTTTCGGGCAAACAACTAGAATTCCGCCCGATTCCCATATTTTTGTGTGTTATAGCCCACGCCTTCCGAGTGGTCCCGGGACCTCCTGCCCCCTATCGCCTAAAATTTTTTCGGACAATCAAATACGACCTAAGGTACCATAGTCACCGCCCCACCATAATCGTTCCTCATTTTTTGCATTTTTCGGCCAAACAACTAGAATTTCGCGCGATTCCCATATTTTTGTGTGTTATAGCCCACGCCTTCCGAATGGTCCCGGGACCTCCGGACCCCTATCGTCTAATATTTTTCCGGTCTATCAAATAAGACCAAAGGAACCATAGTCACCGCCCTACCAAGATCTTTCTAAATTTTTTGAATGTTACTAAAAAAGACCTAGAATTTTGCCCGATTCCCATATTTTCGTGTGCTATACCCACACATTCCGAGTGGTCCCAAGAGCCGCGGACCCCGATCGCCTAAAATATTTTCGGGTAATCAAATACGACCTAAGGAACCATAGTATCTGCCCCGCCATGATCGTTCCTTATTTTTTGCGTTTTTCGGCCAAACAGCTAGAATTCCGCGCGATTCCCACATTTTTGTGTGTTATAGCCCACACCTTCCGAGTGGTCCCGGGACCTCCGGACCCCTATCGCCTAAAATTTTTCCGGACTATCAAATACGACCTAAGGAACCATAGTATCTGCCCCGCCATGATCGTTCCTCATTTTTTGTGTTTTTCGGCCAAACAACTAGAATTCCGCACGATCCCATATTTTTGTGTGTTATTGCCTACGCCTTCCGAGTGGTCCCGGGTCTCCGGACCCCTATCGCCTAAAATTTTTCCGGACTATCAAATAAGACCTAAGGAACCATAGTCACCGCCTAGCCATGATCGTATCTAGTTTTTTCTGTTTTTCGGCCAAAAAACTAGAATTTCGCGCGATTCCCATATTTTCGTGTCCTATAGCCCACGCCTTCCAAGTGAACCCGGGAACTCCGGACCCCTGTCGCCTAAAATTTTACCGGACTATCAAATACGACCTAAGGAACCATAGTCACCGCCCAGCCATGATCATTCCTCATTTGTTGCATTTTTCGTCCAAAAAGCTAGTATTCCGCCCGATTACAATGTTTTTGTGTGCTATTGCCCACCCTTCCAAGTGGTTCCGGGACCCCCGGACCCCGATCGCCTAAAAATTTTCCAGGCCATCAAATACGACCTAAGGAACCATAGTAACCGCCCCGCCTTCATCGTTTCTCATTTTTTGCATTTTTCGGCCAAAAAACTAGAATTACGCCCGATTCCCATATTTTCGTGTGCTATACCCACGCCTTCCAAGTGGTCCGGGGAGCCGCGGACCCCGATCGCCTAAAATTTTTCCGGACTATCAAATACGACCTAAGGTACCATAGTCACCGCCCCACCATGATCGTTCCAAATGCTTTGCATTTTTCGGCCAAAAAACTAGAACTCCGCGCGATTTGCATATTTTAGTGTGCTATATAGCTTACGCTTTCCGAGTGGTCCCGGTAGCCGTGGACCCCGGTTGCCTAAAATTTTTCCGGACTATCAAATACGACCTAAGGTACCATAGTCACCGCCCCACCATGATCGTTCCAAATGCTTTGCATTTTTCGGCCAAAAAACTAGAACTCCGCACGATTTGCATATTTTAGTGTGCTATATAGCTTACGCTTTCCGAGTGGTCCCGGGAGCCGTGGACCCCGGTCGCCTAAAATTTTCCGGGCCATCAAATATGACCTAAGGAACCATAGTCACCGCCCCGTCATGATCGTTCCTCATTTATTGCGTTTTTCGACAAAAAACTAGAATTCCACCCGATTCCCATATTTTTGTGCGCTATCGCCCACGCCTTCCGAGTGGGCCGGGCCGCCGGTCTCGGATCGCCTAAAAAATTTCCGGGCAATCAATTAAGATCTAAGGAACCATAGTCACCGCCTCGCCATGATCGTTCCTCATTTTTTGCATTTTTTGGCCAAAGAACTAGAATTCCACCCGATTCCCATATTTTTGTGCGCTATCGCCCACACCTTCCGAGTGGGTCGGGCCCCCCGGAGCCGGATCGCCTAAAAATTTTCCGGACTATCAAATACGACATAAGGAACCATAGTCACCTCCCCGCCATGATCGTTCCTAGTCTTTTGCGTTTTTCAGCCAAAAAACTAGAATTTCGCGTGATTTCCATATTTTCGTGTGCTTTAGCCCACGCCTTCCAAGGGGTCCTTGGAACCCCGAACCCCGATCGCCTAAAAATTTTCCGGGTCATCAAATATGACCTAAGGAACCATATTAACCACCCCGCCATGATCGTTCCTCATTTTTTGTGTTTTTCGGGCAAACAACTAGAATTCCGCCCGATTCCCATATTTTTGTGTGTTATAGCCCACGCCTTCCGAGTGGTCCCGGGACCTCCTGCCCCCTATCGCCTAAAATTTTTCCGGACAATCAAATATGACCTAAGGTACCATAGTCACCGCCCCACCATAATTGTTCCTCATTTTTTGCATTTTTCGGCCAAACAACTAGAATTTCGCGCGATTCCCATATTTTTGTGTGTTATAGCCCACGCCTTCCGAATGGTCCCGGGACCTCCGGACCCCTATCGTCTAATATTTTTCCGGTCTATCAAATAAGACCAAAGGAACCATAGTCACCGCCCTACCAAGATCTTTCTAAATTTTTTGAATGTTACTAAAAAAGACCTAGAATTTTGCCCGATTCCCATATTTTCGTGTGCTATACCCACACATTCCGAGTGGTCCCAAGAGCCGCGGACCCCGATCGCCTAAAATATTTTCGGGTAATCAAATACGACCTAAGGAACCATAGTATCTGCCCCGCCATGATCGTTCCTTATTTTTTGCGTTTTTCGGCCAAACAGCTAGAATTCCGCGCGATTCCCACATTTTTGTGTGTTATAGCCCACACCTTCCGAGTGGTCCCGGGACCTCCGGACCCCTATCGCCTAAAATTTTTCCGGACTATCAAATACGACCTAAGGAACCATAGTATCTGCCCCGCCATGATCGTTCCTCATTTTTTGTGTTTTTCGGCCAAACAACTAGAATTCCGCACGATCCCATATTTTTGTGTGTTATTGCCTACGCCTTCCGAGTGGTCCCGGGTCTCCGGACCCCTATCGCCTAAAATTTTTCCGGACTATCAAATAAGACCTAAGGAACCATAGTCACCGCCTAGCCATGATCGTATCTAGTTTTTTCTGTTTTTCGGCCAAAAAACTAGAATTTCGCGCGATTCCCATATTTTCGTGTCCTATAGCCCACGCCTTCCAAGTGAACCCGGGAACTCCGGACCCCTGTCGCCTAAAATTTTACCGGACTATCAAATACGACCTAAGGAACCATAGTCACCGCCCAGCCATGATCATTCCTCATTTGTTGCATTTTTCGTCCAAAAAGCTAGAATTCCGCCCGATTACAATGTTTTTGTGTGCTATTGCCCACCCTTCCAAGTGGTTCCGGGACCGCCGGACCCCGATCGCCTAAAAATTTTCCAGGCCATCAAATACGACCTAAGGAACCATAGTAACCGCCCCGCCTTCATCGTTTCTCATTTTTTGCATTTTTCGGCCAAAAAACTAGAATTACGCCCGATTCCCATATTTTCGTGTGCTATACCCACGCCTTCCAAGTGGTCCGGGGAGCCGCGGACCCCGATCGCCTAAAATTTTTCCGGACTATCAAATACGACCTAAGGTACCATAGTCACCGCGCCACCATGATCATTCCAAATGCTTTGCATTTTTCGGCCAAAAAACTAGCACTCCGCACGATTTGCATATTTTAGTGTGCTATATAGCTTACGCTTTCCGAGTGGTCCCGGTAGCCGTGGACCCCGGTTGCCTAAAATTTTTCGGTCCATCAAATATGACCTAAGGAACCATAGTCACCGCCCCATCATGATCGTTCCTCATTTATTGCGTTTTTCGACCAAAAAACTAGAATTCTGCTCGATTACCATATTTTTGTGTGCTATTGCACACGCCTTCCGAGTGGGCCGGGCCGCCGGTCTCGGATCGCCTAAAAAATTTCCGGGCCATCAATTAAGATCTAAGGAACCATAGTCACCGCCTCGCCATGATCGTTCCTCATTTTTTGCATTTTTTGGCCGAAGAACTAGAATTCCACCCGATTCCCATATTTTTGTGCGCTATCGCCCACGCCTTCCGAGTGGGTCGGGCCCCCCGGAGCCGGATCGCCTAAAAATTTTCCGGACTATCAAATACGACATAAGGAACCATAGTCACCTCCCCGCCTTGATCGTTCCTAGTCTTTTGCGTTTTTCAGCCAAAAAACTAGAATTTCGCGCGATTTCCATATTTTCGTGTGCGCCTTCCAAGGGGTCCCGGAAACCCCGAACCCCGATCGCCTAAAAATTTTCCGGGTCATCAAATACGACCTAAGGAACCATATTAACCACCCCGCCATGATCGTTCCTCATTTTTTGCGTTTTTCGGGCAAACAACTAGAATTCCGCCCGATTCCCATATTTTTGTGTGTTATAGCCCACGCCTTCCGAGTGGTCCCGGGACCTCCTGCCCCCTATCACCTAAAATTTTTCCGGACAATCAAATACGACCTAAGGTACCATAGTCACCGCCCCACCAAAATAGTTCCTCATTTTTTGCGTTTTTCGGGCAAACAACTAGAATTTCGCGCGATTCCCATATTTTTGTGTGTTATAGCCCACGCCTTCCGAGTGGTCTCGGGACCTCCGGACCCCTATCGCCTAATATTTTTCCGGACTATCAAATAAGACCAAACAAACCATAGTCACCGCCCTGCCAAGATCTTTCCAAATTTTTTGCATGTGCTATATCCACGCATTCCTAGAATTTCGCCCGATTCCCATATTTTCGTGTGCTATACCCACGCATTCCGAGTGGTCCCAAGAGCCGTGGACCCCGATCGCCTAAAATTTTTCCGGGCAATCAAATACAACCTAAGGAACCATAGTATCCGCCCCGCCATGATCGTTCCTTATTTTTTGCGTTTTTCGGCAAAACAACTAGAATTCCGCGCGATTCACATATTTTTGTGTGTTATAGCCTACACCTTCCGAGTGGTCCCGGGACCTCCGGACCCCTATCGCCTAAAATTTTTCCGGACTATCAAATACGACCTAAGGAACCATAGTATCCTCCCCACCATGATCGTTCCTCATTTTTTGTGTTTTTCGGCCAAATAAGTAGAATTCCGCGTGATCCCATATTTTTGTGTGTTATAGCCCACGCCTTCCGAGTGGTCCCGGGTCTCCAGACCCCTATCGCCTAAAATTTTTCCAGACTATCAAATAAGACTTAAGGAACCATAGTCACCGCCCAGCCATGATCGTTCCTAGTTTTTTCTGTTTTTCGGCCAAAAACCTAGAATTCCGCGCGATTCCCATATTTTCGTGTGCTATAGCCCACGCCTTCCAAGTGAACCCGGGAACTCCGGACCCCTATCGCCTAAAATTTTTTCGGACTATCAAATACGACCTAAGGAACCATAGTCACCGCCCAGCCATGATCATTCCTCATTTATTGCGTTTTTCGACCAAAAAACTAGAATTCGGCCCGATTACAATGTTTTTGTGTGCTATTGCCCACCCTTCCAAGTGGTTCCGGGACCCCCGGACCTCGATGGCCTAAAATTTGTCCGGGCCGTCAAATACGACCTAAGGAACCATAGTAACCGCCCCGCCATCATCGTTTCTCATTTTTTGCATTTTTCAGCCAAAAAACTAGAATTACGCCCGATTCCCATATTTTCGTGTGTTATACCCACGCCTTCCAAGTGGTCCGGGAAGCCGCGGACCCCGATCGCCTAAAATTTTTCCGGACTATCAAATATGACCTAAGGTACCATAGTTACCGCCCCACCATGATCGTTCCAAATGCTTTGCATTTTTCTGCCATAAAACAAGAACTCCGCGCGATTTGCATATTTTAGTGTGCTATATAGCTTACGCTTTCCGAGTTGTCCCGGGAGCCATGGACCCCGATCGCCTAAAATTTTCCGGGCCATCAAATATGACCTAAGGAACCATAGTCACCGCCCCGTCATGATCATTCCTCATTTATTGCGTTTTTCGGCCAAAAAACTAGAATTCCGCTCGATTACCATATTTTTGTGTGCTATTGCCCACGCCTTCCGAGTGGGCCGGGCCGCCGGTCTCGGATCGCCTAAAAATTTTTTGGGCCATCAATTAAGACCCAAGGAACCATAGTCACCACCTCGCCATGATCGTTCCTCATTTTTGCATTTTTTGGCCAAAGAACTAGAATTCCGCCCGATTCCCACATTTTTGTGTGCTATCGCCCACGCCTTCCGAGTGGGTCGGGCCCCCCGGAGCCGGATCGCCTAAAAATTTTCCGGACTATCAAATACGACCTAAGGAACCATAATCACCGCCCCGCCATGATCGTTCCTAGTCTTTTGCGCTTTTCAGCCAAAAAACTAGAATTTCGCGCGATTTCCATATTTTCGTGTGCTTTAGCCCACGCCTTCCAAGGGGTCCCAGGAACCCCGAACCCCGATCGCCTAAAAATTTTCCGGGCAATCAAATACGACCTAAGGAACCATAGTAACCACCCCACCATGATCGTTCCTCATTTTTTGCATTTTTCGGCCAAAAAACTAGAATTCCGCGCGATTCCCATATTTTTGTGTGTTATAGCCCACGCCTTCCGAGTGGTCCCGGGACCTCCTGACCCCTATCGCCTAAAATATTTCCGGACTATCAAATACGACCTAAGGAACCATAGTCACCGCCCTGTCAAGATCTTTCCACATTTTTTGCATGTTACTTAAAAAGACCTAGAATTTTGCCCGATTCCCATATTTTCGTGTGCTATACCCACGCATTCCGAGTGGTCCCAAGAGCCGCGGACCCCGATCGCCTAAAATTTTTCCGGGCAATCAAATACGACTTAAGGAACCATAGTATCAGCCCCGCCATGATCGTTCCTTATTTTTTTACGTTTTTCGGCCAAACAACTAGAATTCCGCGCGATTCCCATATTTTTGTGTGTTATAGCCCACACCTTCCGAGTGGTCCCGGGACCTCCAGACCCCTATCGCTTAAAATTTGTCCGGACTATCAAATACGACCTAAGGAACCATAGTATCCGCTCCACCATGATCGTTCCTCATTTTTTGTGTTTTTCGGCCAAACAACTAGAATTCCGCGCGATCCTATATTTTTGTGTGTAGCCCACGCCTTCCGAGTGGTCCCGGGTCTCCGGACCCCTATCGTCTAAAATTTTTCCGGACTATCAAATAAGACCTAAGGAACCATAGTCACCGCCCAGCCATAATCGTTCCTAGTTTTTTCTATTTTTCGGCCAAAAAACTAGAATTCCGCGCGATTCCCATATTTTCTGTCCTATAGCCCATGCCTTCCAAGTGAACCCGGGAACTCCGGACCCCTATCGCCTAAAATTTTTCCGGACTATCAAATACAACCTAAGGAACCATAGTCACCGCCCAGCCATGATCATTCCTCATTTGTTGCATTTTTCGGCCAAAAAACTAGAATTACGCCCGATTCCCATATTTTCATGTGCTATACCCACGCCTTCCAAGTGGTCCGGGGAGCCGCGGACCCCGATCGCCTAAAATTTTTTCGGACTATCAAATACGACATAAGTTACCATAGTCACCGCCCCACCATGATCGTTCCAATTGCTTTGCAATTTTTGGCTAAAAAACTAGAACTCCACGCGATTTGCATATTTTAGTGTGCTATATAGCTTACGCTTTCTGAGTGGTCCCGGAAGCCGTGGACCCCGATAGCCTAAAATTTTCCGGGCCATCAAATACGACCTAAGGAACCATAGTAACCGCCCCACCATGATCGTTCCTCATTTATTGCATTTTTCGGCCAAAAAACTAGAATTCCGCTCGATTACCATATTTTTGTGTGCTATTGCCCACGCCTTCCTAGTGTTCCCGGGACCTCCGGACCCCTATCGCCTAATATTTTTTCGGACTATCAAATAAGACCAAAGGAACCATAGTATCCACCCCGCCATGATCGTTCCTCATTTTTTGCGTTTTTCCGCCAAAAAACTAGAATTCTGCTCGATTACCATATTTTTGTGTGCTATTGCCCACGCCTTCCGAGTGGTCCCAAGAGCTGCCGACCCCGATCGCCTAAAATATTTCCGGGCAATCAAATACGACCTAAGGAACCATAGTATCCGCCACGCCATGATCGATCCTTATTTTTTGCATTTTTCGGCCAAACAACTAGAATTACGCGCGATTCCTATATTTTTGTGTGTTATAGCCCACACCTTCCGAGTGGTCCCGGGACCTCCGGACCCCTATCGCCTAAAATTTTTCCGGACTATCAAATAAGACCTAAGGAACTATAGTCACCGCCCAGCCATGATCATTCCTAGTATTTTCTGCGGCCAAAAAACTAGAATTCCTCGCGATTCCCATATTTTCGTGTCCTATAGCCCACGCCTTCCAAGTGAACTTGGGAACTCCAGACCCCTATCCCCTAAAATTTTTCCGGACTATCAAATATGACCTAAGGAACCATAGTCACCGCCCCGCCATGATCATTCCTAGTCTTTTGCATTTTTCAGCCAAAAAACTAGAATTTCGCACGATTTCCATATTTTCGTGTGCTTTAGCCCACGCCTTCCAAGGGGTCCCGGGAACCCCGATCCCCGTTTGCCTAAAAATTTTCCGGGCCATCAAATACGACCTAAGGAACCATAGTAACCACCCCTCCATGATCGTTCCTCATTTTTTGCGTTTTTCGGCCAAACAGGTAGAATTCTGCGCGATTCCCAAAATTTTGTGTGTTATAGCCCAAGCCTTCCGAGTGGTCCCGGGACCTCCTGACCCCTATCGCCTAAAAATTTTTCGGACTATCAAATACGACCAAAGGAACCATAATATCTGCCCCGCCATGATCGTTCCTCATTTTTTGCGTTTTTCGGCCAAACAACTAGAATTCCGCGCGATTCCCATATTTTTGTGTGTTTTAGCCCATGCCTTCCGAGTGGTCCCGGGACCTCCGGACCCCTATCGCCTAATATTTTTACGGACTATCAAATAAGACCTAAGGAACCATAGTCACCGCCCCGCCATGATCGTTCCTCATTTTTTTGCGTTTTTTGGCCAAACAACTAGAATTCCGCGCGATTCCCATATTTTTGTGTGTTATATCCCACGCCTTCCGAGTGGTCCCGGGACCTCCGGACCCCTATCCCCTAATATTTTTCCGGACTATCAAATAAGAACAAAGGAACCATAGTCACCGCCATGTCAAGATCTTTCCACATTTTTTGCATGTTACTGAAAAAGACCTAGAATTTCGCCCGATTCCCATATTTTCGTGTGCTATACCCACGCATTCTGAGTGGTCCCAAGAGCCGCAGACCCCGATCGCCTAAAATTTTTCTGGGCAATCAAATACCATCTAAGGAACCATAGTATCTGCCCTGCCATGATCGTTCCTTATTTTTTGTGTTTTTCGGCCAAACCACTAGAATTCCGCGCGATTCCCATATTTTTGTGTGTTATAGCCCACACCTTCCGAGTGGTCCCGGGACCACCGGACCCCTATCGCCTAATATTTTTCCGGACTATCAAATAAGACCAAAGGAACCATAGTATCCGCCCCGCCATGATCGTTCCTCATTTTTTTGCGTTTTTCGGCCAAACAACTAGAATTCCGCGCGATTCCCATATTTTTGTGTGTTTTAGCCCACGCCTTCCGAGTGGTCCCGGGACCTCCGGACCCCTATCGCCTAATATTTTTACGGACTATCAAATAAGACCTAAGGAACCATAGTCACCGCCCCTCCATGATCGTTCCTCATTTTTTTGCGTTTTTTGGCCAAACAACTAGAATTCCGCGCGATTCCCATATTTTTGTGTGTTATGTCCCACGCCTTCCGAGTGGTCCCGGGACCTCCGGACCCCTATCCCCTAATATTTTTCCGGACTATCAAATAAGAACAAAGGAACCATAGTCACCGCCATATCAAGATCTTTCCACATTTTTTGCATGTTACTGAAAAAGACCTAGAATTTCGCCCGATTCCCATATTTTCGTGTGCTATACCCACGCATTCTGAGTGGTCCCAAGAGCCGCAGACCCCGATCGCCTAAAATTTTTCCGGGCAATCAAATACCACCTAAGGAACCATAGTATCTGCCCCGCCATGATCGTTCCTTATTTTTTGCGTTTTTCGGCCAAACAACTAGCATTCCGCGCGATTCCCATATTTTTGTGTGTTATAGCCCACACCTTCCGAGTGATCCCGGGACCACCGGACCCCTATCGCCTAATATTTTTCTGGACTATCAAATAAGACCAAAGGAACCATAGTATCCGCCCCGCCATGATTGTTCCTCATTTTTTGCGTTTTTCCGCCAAAAAACTAGAATTCCGCTCGATTACCATATTTTTGTGTGCATATTGCCCACGCCTTCCGAGTGGTCCCAAGAGCCGCGGACCCCGATCGCCTAAAATATTTCCGGGCAATCAAATACGACCTAAGGAACCATAGTATCCGCCACGCCATGATCATTCCTTATTTTTTGCGTTTTTCGGCCAAACAACTAGAATTCCACGCGATTTCCATATTTTTGTGTGTTATAGCCCACGCCTTCCGAGTGGTCCCGGGACCTCCGGACCCCTATCGCCTAATATTTTTCCGGACTATCAAACAAGACCAAAGGAACCATAGTCACCGCCCTGTCAAGATCTTTCCACATTTTTTGCATGTTACTGAAAAAGACCTAGAATTTTGCCCGATTCCCATATTTTCGTGTGCTATACCCACGCATTCTGAGTGGTCCCAAGAGCCGCGGACCCCGATCGCCTAAAATTTTTCCGGGCACTCAAATACGACCTAAGGAACCATAGTATCTGCCCTGCCTTGATCATTCCTTATTTTTTTGCGTTTTTCGGCCAAACAACTAGAATTCCGCGCGATTCCCATATTTTTGTGTGTTATAGCCCACACATTCCGAGTGGTCCCGGGACCTCCGGACCCCTATCGCCTAAAATTTTTCCAGACTATCAAATACGACCTAAGGAACCATAGTCACCGCCCAGCCATGATCATTCCTCATTTGTTGTGTTTTTCGGCCAAAATACTGGAATTCTGCCTGATTATAATATTTTTGTGTGCTATTGCCCACCCTTCCAAGTGGTTCCGGGACCCCCGGACCCCGATCGCCTAGGACCTAAGGAACCAGAGTCACCACCTCGCCATGATCGTTCCTCATTTTTTGCATTTTTCGGCCAAAAAACTAGAATTACGCCCGATTCCCATATTTTCGTGTGCTATACCCACGCCTTCCAAGTGGTAAGGGGAGCCGCGGACCCCGATCGCCTAAAATTTTTCCGGACTATCAAATACGACCTAAGGTACCATAGTCACCGCCCCACCATGATCGTTCCAAATGCTTTGCATTTTTCGGCCAAAAAACTAGAAATCCGCGCGATTTGCATATTTTAGTGTGCTATAGCTTACGCCTTCCGAGTGGTCCCGGGAGCCGTGGACCCCGATCGCCAAAAATTTTCCGGGCCATCAAATACGACCTAAGGAACCATAGTCACCGCCCCGCAATGATCGTTCCTCATTTATTGCGTTTTTCGGCCAAAAAACTAGAATTCCGCTCGATTACCATATTTTTGTGTGCTATTGCCCACGCCTTCCGAGTGGGCCGGGCCGCCGGTCTCGGATCGCCTAAAATTTTTTTGGGCCATCAATTAAGACCCAAGGAACCATAGTCACCGCCTCGCCATGATCGTTCCTCATTTTTGCATTTTTTGGCCAAAGAACTAGAATTCCGCCCGATTCCCACATTTTTGTGTGCTATCGCCCACGCCTTCCGAGTGGGTCGGGCCCCCCGGAGCCGGATCGCCTAAAAATTTTTCGGACTATCAAATACGACCTAAGGAACCATAATCACCGCCCCGCCATGATCGTTCCTAGTCTTTTGCGCTTTTCAGCCAAAAAACTAGAATTTCGCGCGATTTCCATATTTTCGTGTGCTTTAGCCCACGCCTTCCAAGGGGTCCCAGGAACCCCGAAACCCGATCGCCTAAAAATTTTCCGGGCAATCAAATACGACCTAAGGAACCATAGTAACCACCCCACCATGATCGTTCCTCATATTTTGCATTTTTCGGCCAAAAAACTAGAATTCCGCGCGATTCCCATATTTTTGTGTGTTATAGCCCACGCCTTCCGAGTGGTCCCGGGACCTCCTGACCCCTATCGCCTAAAATATTTCCGGACTATCAAATACGACCTAAGGAACCATAGTATCCGCCCCTCCATGATCGTTCCTCATTTTTTTGCGTTTTTCGGCCAAACAACTAGAATTCCGCGCGATTCCCATATTTTTGTGTGTTATAGCCCACGCCTTCCGAGTGGTCCCGGGACCTCCGGACCCCCATCGCCTAATATTTTTCCGGACTATCAAATAAGACCAAAGGAACCATAGTCACCGCCCTGTCAAGATCTTTCCACATTTTTTGCATGTTACTTAAAAAGACCTAGAATTTTGCCCGATTCCCATATTTTCGTGTGCTATACCCACGCATTCCGAGTGGTCCCAAGAGCCGCGGACCCCGATCGCCTAAAATTTTTCGGGCCATCAAATACGACCTAAGGAACCATAGTCACCGCCCCGCCATGATCGTTCCTCATTTATTGCGTTTTTCGGCCAAAAAACTAGAATTCCGCTCGATTACCATATTTTTGTGTGCTATTGCCCACGCCTTCCGAGTGGGCCGGGCCGCCGGTCTCGGATCGCCTAAAAATTTTTTGGGCCATCAATTAAGACCCAAGGAACCATAGTCACCGCCTCGCCATGATCGTTCCTCATTTTTGCATTTTTTGGCCAAAGAACTAGAATTCCGCCCGATTCCCACATTTTTGTGTGCTATCGCCCACGCCTTCCGAGTGGGTCGGGCCCCCGGAGCCGGATCGCCTAAAAATTTTCCGGACTATCAAATACGACCTAAGGAACCATAATCACCGCCCCGCCATGATCGTTCCTAGTCTTTTGCGCTTTTCAGCCAAAAAACTAGAATTTCGCGCGATTTCCATATTTTCGTGTGCTTTAGCCCACGCCTTCCAAGGGGTCCCAGGAACCCCGAACCCCGATCGCCTAAAAATTTTCCGGGCAATCAAATACGACCTAAGGAACCATAGTAACCACCCCACCATGATCGTTCCTCATTTTTTGCATTTTTCGGCCAAAAAACTAGAATTCCGCGCGATTCCCATATTTTTGTGTGTTATAGCCCACGCCTTCCGAGTGGTCCCGGGACCTCCTGACCCCTATCGCCTAAAATATTTCCGGACTATCAAATACGACCTAAGGAACCATAGTATCCGCCCCTCCATGATCGTTCCTCATTTTTTTGCATTTTTCGGCCAAACAACTAGAATTCCGCGCGATTCCCATATTTTTGTGTGTTATAGCCCACGCCTTCCGAGTGGTCCCGGGACCTCCGGACCCCCATCGCCTAATATTTTTCCGGACTATCAAATAAGACCAAAGGAACCATAGTCACCGCCCTGTCAAGATCTTTCCACATTTTTTGCATGTTACTTAAAAAGACCTAGAATTTTGCCCGATTCCCATATTTTCGTGTGCTATACCCACGCATTCCGAGTGGTCCCAAGAGCCGCGGACCCCGATCGCCTAAAATTTTTCCGGGCAATCAAATACGACTTAAGGAACCATAGTATCAGCCCCGCCATGATCGTTCCTTATTTTTTTACGTTTTTCGGCCAAACAACTAGAATTCCGCGCGATTCCCATATTTTTGTGTGTTATAGCCCACACCTTCCGAGTGGTCCCGGGACCTCCAGACCCCTATCGCTTAAAATTTGTCCGGACTATCAAATACGACCTAAGGAACCATAGTATCCCCTCCACCATGATCGTTCCTTATTTTTTGTGTTTTTCGGCCAAACAACTAGAATTCCGCGCGATCCTATATTTTTGTGTGTAGCCCACGCCTTCCGAGTGGTCCCGGGTCTCCGGACCCCTATCGTCTAAAATTTTTCCGGACTATCAAATAAGACCTAAGGAACCATAGTCACCGCCCAGCCATAATCGTTCCTAGTTTTTTCTATTTTTCGGCCAAAAAACTAGAATTCCGCGCGATTCCCATATTTGCGTGTCCTATAGCCCATGCCTTCCAAGTGAACCCGGGAACTCCGGACCCCTATCGCCTAAAATTTTTCCGGACTATCAAATACAACCTAAGGAACCATAGTCACCGCCCAGCCATGATCATTCCTCATTTGTTGCATTTTTCGGCCAAAAAACTAGAATTACGCCCGATTCCCATATTTTCGTGTGCTATACCCACGCCTTCCAAGTGGTCCGGGGAGCCGCGGACCCCGATCGCCTAAAATTTTTTCGGACTATCAAATACGACATAAGTTACCATAGTCACCGCCCCACCATGATCGTTCCAATTGCTTTGCAATTTTTGGCTAAAAAACTAGAACTCCGCGCGATTTGCATATTTTAGTGTGCTATATAGCTTACGCTTTCTGAGTGGTCCCGGAAGCCGTGGACCCCGATAGCCTAAAATTTTTCGGGCCATCAAATACGACCTAAGGAACCATAGTAACCGCCCCACCATGATCGTTCCTCATTTATTGCATTTTTCGGCCAAAAAACTAGAATTCCGCTCGATTACCATATTTTTGTGTGCTATTGCCCACGCCTTCCTAGTGTTCCCGGGACCTCCGGACCCCTATCGCCTAATATTTTTTCGGACTATCAAATAAGACCAAAGGAACCATAGTATCCACCCCGCCATGATCGTTCCTCATTTTTTGCGTTTTTCCGCCAAAAAACTAGAATTCCGCTCGATTACCATATTTTTGTGTGCTATTGCCCACGCCTTCCGAGTGGTCCCAAGAGCCGCCGACCCCGATCGCCTAAAATATTTCCGGGCAATCAAATACGACCTAAGGAACCATAGTATCCGCCACGCCATGATCGATCCTTATTTTTTGCGTTTTTCGGCCAAACAACTAGAATTACGCGCGATTCCTATATTTTTGTGTGTTATAGCCCACACCTTCCGAGTGGTCCCGGGACCTCCGGACCCCTATCGCCTAAAATTTTTCCGGACTATCAAATAAGACCTAAGGAACTATAGTCACCGCCCAGCCATGATCATTCCTAGTATTTTCTGCGGCCAAAAAACTAGAATTCCTCGCGATTCCCATATTTTCGTGTCCTATAGCCCACGCCTTCCAAGTGAACTTGGGAACTCCGGACCCCTATCCCCTAAAAATTTTCCGGACTATCAAATACGACCTAAGGAACCATAGTCACCGCCCCGCCATGATCATTCCTAGTCTTTTGCATTTTTCAGCCAAAAAACTAGAATTTCGCACGATTTCCATATTTTCGTGTGCTTTAGCCCACGCCTTCCAAGGGGTCGCGGGAACCCCGATCCCCGTTTGCCTAAAAATTTTCCGGGCCATCAAATACGACCTAAGGAACCATAGTAACCACCCCTCCATGATCGTTCCTCATTTTTTGCGTTTTTCGGCCAAACAGGTAGAATTCTGCGCGATTCCCAAAATTTTGTGTGTTATAGCCCAAGCCTTCCGAGTGGTCCCGGGACCTCCTGACCCCTATCGCCTAAAAATTTTTCGGACTATCAAATACGACCAAAGGAACCATAGTATCCGCCCCGCCATGATCGTTCCTCATTTTTTGCGTTTTTCGGCCAAACAACTAGAATTCCGCGCGATTCCCATATTTTTGTGTGTTTTAGCCCATGCCTTCCGAGTGGTCCCGGGACCTCCGGACCCCTATCGCCTAATATTTTTACGGACTATCAAATAAGACCTAAGGAACCATAGTCACCGCCCCGCCATGATCGTTCCTCATTTTTTTGCGTTTTTTGGCCAAACAACTAGAATTCCGCGCGATTCCCATATTTTTGTGTGTTATATCCCACGCCTTCCGAGTGGTCCCGGGACCTCCGGACCCCTATCCCCTAATATTTTTCCGGACTATCAAATAAGAACAAAGGAACCATAGTCACCGCCATGTCAAGATCTTTCCACATTTTTTGCATGTTACTGAAAAAGACCTAGAATTTCGCCCGATTCCCATATTTTCGTGTGCTATACCCACGCATTCTGAGTGGTCCCAAGAGCCGCAGACCCCGATCGCCTAAAATTTTTCTGGGCAATCAAATACCACCTAAGGAACCATAGTATCTGCCCTGCCATGATCGTTCCTTATTTTTTGCGTTTTTCGGCCAAACAACTAGAATTCCGCGCGATTCCCATATTTTTGTGTGTTATAGCCCACACCTTCCGAGTGGTCCCGGGACCACCGGACCCCTATCGCCTAATATTTTTCCGGACTATCAAATAAGACCAAAGGAACCATAGTATCCGCCCCGCCATGATCGTTCCTCATTTTTTTGCGTTTTTCGGCCAAACAACTAGAATTCCGCGCGATTCCCATATTTTTGTGTGTTTTAGCCCACGCCTTCCGAGTGGTCCCGGGACCTCCGGACCCCTATCGCCTAATATTTTTACGGACTATCAAATAAGACCTAAGGAACCATAGTCACCGCCCCTCCATGATCGTTCCTCATTTTTTTGCGTTTTTTGGCCAAACAACTAGAATTCCGCGCGATTCCCATATTTTTGTGTGTTATGTCCCACGCCTTCCGAGTGGTCCCGGGACCTCCGGACCCCTATCCCCTAATATTTTTCCGGACTATCAAATAAGAACAAAGGAACCATAGTCACCGCCATGTCAAGATCTTTCCACATTTTTTGCATGTTACTGAAAAAGACCTAGAATTTCGCCCGATTCCCATATTTTCGTGTGCTATACCCACGCATTCTGAGTGGTCCCAAGAGCCGCAGACCCCGATCGCCTAAAATTTTTCCGGGCAATCAAATACCACCTAAGGAACCATAGTATCTTCCCCGCCATGATCGTTCCTTATTTTTTGCGTTTTTCGGCCAAACAACTAGCATTCCGCGCGATTCCCATATTTTTGTGTGTTATAGCCCACACCTTCCGAGTGGTCCCGGGACCACCGGACCCCTATCGCCTAATATTTTTCCGGACTATCAAATAAGACCAAAGGAACCATAGTATCCGCCCCGCCATGATTGTTCCTCATTTTTTGCGTTTTTCCGCCAAAAAACTAGAATTCCGCTCGATTACCATATTTTTGTGTGCATATTGCCCACGCCTTCCGAGTGGTCCCAAGAGCCGCGGACCCCGATCGCCTAAAATATTTCCGGGCAATCAAATATGACCTAAGGAACCATAGTATCCGCCACGCCATGATCATTCCTTATTTTTTGCGTTTTTCGGCCAAACAACTAGAATTCCACGCGATTCCCATATTTTTGTGTGTTATAGCCCACGCCTTCCGAGTGGTCCCGGGACCTCCGGACCCCTATCGCCTAATATTTTTCCGGACTATCAAACAAGACCAAAGGAACCATAGTCACCGCCCTGTCAAGATCTTTCCACATTTTTTGCATGTTACTGAAAAAGACCTAGAATTTTGCCCGATTCCCATATTTTCGTGTGCTATACCCACGCATTCTGAGTGGTCCCAAGAGCCGCGGACCCCGATCGCCTAAAATTTTTCCGGGCACTCAAATACGACCTAAGGAACCATAGTATCTGCCCTGCCTTGATCATTCCTTATTTTTTTGCGTTTTTCGGCCAAACAACTAGAATTCCGCGCGATTCCCATATTTTTGTGTGTTATAGCCCACACATTCCGAGTGGTCCCGGGACCTCCGGACCCCTATCGCCTAAAATTTTTCCAGACTATCAAATACGACCTAAGGAACCATAGTCACCGCCCAGCCATGATCATTCCTCATTTGTTGTGTTTTTAGGCCAAAATACTGGAATTCTGCCTGATTATAATATTTTTGTGTGCTATTGCCCACCCTTCCAAGTGGTTCCGGGACCCCCGGACCCCGATCGCCTAGGACCTAAGGAACCAGAGTCACCACCTCGCCATGATCGTTCCTCATTTTTTGCATTTTTCGGCCAAAAAACTAGAATTACGCCCGATTCCCATATTTTCGTGTGCTATACCCACGCCTTCCAAGTGGTAAGGGGAGCCGCGGACCCCGATCGCCTAAAATTTTTCCGGACTATCAAATACGACCTAAGGTACCATAGTCACCGCCCCACCATGATCGTTCCAAATGCTTTGCATTTTTCGGCCAAAAAACTAGAAATCCGCGCGATTTGCATATTTTAGTGTGCTATAGCTTACGCCTTCCGAGTGGTCCCGGGAGCCGTGGACCCCGATCGCCAAAAATTTTCCGGGCCATCAAATACGACCTAAGGAACCATAGTCACCGCCCCGCAATGATCGTTCCTCATTTATTGCGTTTTTCGGCCAAAAAACTAGAATTCCGCTCGATTACCATATTTTTGTGTGCTATTGCCCACGCCTTTCGAGTGGGTCGGGCCGCCGGACTCGAATGGCCAAAAAAATTTTCGGGCCATCAATTAGGACCTAAGGAACCATAGTCACCTTCCCGCCATGATCGTTTCTCATTTTTTGAATTTTTTGGCGAAACAACTAGAATTCCGCCCGATTCCCATATTTTTGTGTGCTATACCCACGCCTTATAAGTGGTCCCGGGTCTCCGGACCCCTATCGCCTAAAATTTTTCCGGACTATCAAATAAAACCTAAGGAACCATAGTCACCTCCCAGCCATGATCGTTCCTTATTTTTTGCGTTTTTCGGCCAAACAACTAGAATTCCGCGCGATTCCCATATTTTTGTGTGTTATAGCCCACACCTTCCAAGTGGTCCCGGGACCTCAGGACCCCTATCGCCTAAAATATTTCCGGACTATCAAATACGACCTAAGGTACCATAGTCACCGCCCCATCATGATTGTTCCAAATGCTTTGCATTTTTTGCCCAAAAAACTAGAAATCCGCGCGATTTCCATATTTTAGTGTGCTATAGCTTACGCCTTCCGAGTGGTCCTGGGAGCCGTGGACCCCGATCGCCTAAAATTTTCCGGGCCATCAAATATGACCTAAGGAACCATAGTCACCGCCCCGCCATGATCGTTCCTCATTTATTGCATTTTTCGGCCAAAAAACTAGAATTGCACTCGATTATAATATTTTTGTGTGCTATTGCGCACGCCTTCCGAGTGGGTCGGGCCGCCGGTCTCGGATGGCCTAAAAATTTTCGGGCCATCAATTAAGACCTAAGGAACCATAGTCACCGCCTTGCCATGATCGTTCCTCATTTTTTGCGTTTTTCAGCCAAAAAACTAGAATTTCGCGCGATTTCCATATTTTGGTGTGCTTTAGCCCACGCCTTCCAAGGGGTCCCGGGAACCCCGAACCCCGATCGCCTAAAATATTTCTGGGCCATCAAATACGACCTAAGGAACCATAGTAACCACCCCACCATTATCGTTCCTCATTTTTTGCATTTTTCGTCCAAACAACTAGAATTCCGTGCGATTCCCATATTTTTGTGTGTTATAGCCCACGCCTTCCAAGTGGTCCCGGGACCTCCGGACCCCTATCGCCTAATATTTTTCCGGACTATGAAATAATACCAAAGGAACCATAGTCACCGCCCTGCCAAGATCTTTCCACATTTTTTGCATGTTACTGAAAAAGATCTAGAATTTCGCCCGATTACCATATTTTCGTGTGCTATACCCACGCATTCCGAGTGGTCCCTAGAGCCGCGGACCCCGATCGCCTAAAATTTTTCCGGGCAATCAAATACAACCTAAGGAACCATAGTATCCACCCCGCCATGATCGTTCCTTATTTTTTGCGTTTTTCGGCCAAATAACTAGAATTCCGAGCGATTCCCATATTTTCGGGTGCTATAGCCCACGCCTTCCGAGTGGGCCGTTCCCCCCACACTCGGATCACCTAAAAAAATTTCCGGACTATCAAATAAGACCTAAGGAACCATAGTCACCTTCCCGCCATGATCGTTTCTCATTTTTTGAATTTTTTGGCGAAACAACTAGAATTCCGCCCGATTCCCATATTTTTGTGTGCTATACCCACGCCTTATAAGTGGTCCCGGGTCTCCGGACCCCTATCGCCTAAAATTTTTCCGGACTATCAAATAAAACCTAAGGAACCATAGTCACCTCCCAGCCATGATCGTTCCTTATTTTTTGCGTTTTTCGGCCAAACAACTAGAATTCCGCGCGATTCCCATATTTTTGTGTGTTATAGCCCACACCTTCCAAGTGGTCCCGGGACCTCAGGACCCCTATCGCCTAAAATATTTCCGGACTATCAAATACGACCTAAGGTACCATAGTCACCGCCCCATCATGATTGTTCCAAATGCTTTGCATTTTTTGCCCAAAAAACTAGAAATCCGCGCGATTTCCATATTTTAGTGTGCTATAGCTTACGCCTTCCGAGTGGTCCTGGGAGCCGTGGACCCCGATCGCCTAAAATTTTCCGGGCCATCAAATATGACCTAAGGAACCATAGTCACCGCCCCGCCATGATCGTTCCTCATTTATTGCATTTTTCGGCCAAAAAACTAGAATTGCACTCGATTATAATATTTTTGTGTGCTATTGCGCACGCCTTCCGAGTGGGTCGGGCCGCCGGTCTCGGATGGCCTAAAAATTTTCGGGCCATCAATTAAGACCTAAGGAACCATAGTCACCGCCTTGCCATGATCGTTCCTCATTTTTTGCGTTTTTCAGCCAAAAAACTAGAATTTCGCGCGATTTCCATATTTTGGTGTGCTTTAGCCCACGCCTTCCAAGGGGTCCCGGGAACCCCGAACCCCGATCGCCTAAAATATTTCTGGGCCATCAAATACGACCTAAGGAACCATAGTAACAACCCCACCATTATCGTTCCTCATTTTTTGCATTTTTCGTCCAAACAACTAGAATTCCGTGCGATTCCCATATTTTTGTGTGTTATAGCCCACGCCTTCCAAGTGGTCCCGGGACCTCCGGACCCCTATCGCCTAATATTTTTCCGGACTATGAAATAATACCAAAGGAACCATAGTCACCGCCCTGCCAAGATCTTTCCACATTTTTTGAATGTTACTGAAAAAGATCTAGAATTTCGCCCGATTACCATATTTTCGTGTGCTATACCCACGCATTCCGAGTGGTCCCTAGAGCCGCGGACCCCGATCGCCTAAAATTTTTCCGGGCAATCAAATACAACCTAAGGAACCATAGTATCCACCCCGCCATGATCGTTCCTTATTTTTTGCGTTTTTCTGCCATACAACTAGAATTCCGAGCGATTCCCATATTTTCGTGTGCTATAGCCCACGCCTTCCGAGTGGGCCGTTCCCCCCACACTCGGATCACCTAAAAAAATTTCCGGACTATCAAATAAGACCTAAGAACCATAGTCACCTTCCCGCCAGGATCGTTTCTCATTTTTTGCATTTTTTGGCGAAACAACTAGAATTCCGCCTGATTCCCATATTTTTGTGTGCTATACCCACGCCTTATAAGTGGTCCCGGATCTCCGGACCCCTATCGCCTAAAACTTTTCCGGACTATCAAATAAAACCTAAGGAACCATAGTCACCTCCCAGCCATGATCGTTCCTTATTTTTTGCGTTTTTCGGCCAAATAACTAGAATTCCGCGCGATTCCCATATTTTTGTGTGTTATAGCCCACACCTTCCGAGTGGTCCCGGGACCTCAGGACCCCTATCGCCTAAAATATTTCCGGACTATCAAATACGACCTAAGGTACCATAGTCACCGCCCCATCATGATTGTTCCAAATGCTTTGCATTTTTTGGCCAAAAAACTAGAAATCCGCGCGATTTGCATATTTTAGTGGTCCATCATGAGTGGTCCTGGGAGCCGTGGACCCCGATCGCCTAAAATTTTTCGGGCCATCAAATATGACCTAAGGAACCATAGTCACCGCCCCGCCATGATCGTTCCTCATTTATTGCATTTTTCGGCCAAAAAACTAGAATTGCGCTCGATTACCATATTTTTGTGTGCTATTGCGCACGCCTTCCGAGTGGGCCAGGCCGCCGGTCTCGGATGGCCTAAAAATTTTCGGGCCATCAATTAAGACCTAAGGAACCATAGTCACCGCCTTGCCATGATCGTTCCTCATTTTTTGCGTTTTTCAGCCAAAAAACTAGAATTTCGCGCGATTTCCATATTTTGGTGTGCTTTAGCCCATGCCTTCCAAGGGGTCCCGGGAACCCCGAACCCCGATCGCCTAAAATATTTCTGGGCCATCAAATACGACCAAAGGAACCATAGTAACCACCCCACCATTATAGTTCCTCTTTTTTTGCATTTTTCGTCCAAACAACTAGAATTCCGCGCGATTCCCATATTTTCGTGTGTTATAGCCCACGCCTTCCGAGTGGTCCCAGGACCTCCTGACCCCTATCGCCTAAAATTATTCCGGACTATCAAATACGACCTAAGGAACCATAGTATGCGCCCCGCCATGATCGTTTCTCATTTTTTTCATTTTTCGGCCAAACAACAAGAATTTCGCCCGATTACCATATTATCGTGTGCTATACCCACGCCTTACAAGTGGTCCCGGGACTCCGGACCCCTATCGCCTAAAACTTTTCCGGACTATCAAATAAGACCTAAGGAACCATAGTCACCACCCAGCCATGATCGTTCTTTATTTTTTGCGTTTTTCGGCCAAACAACTAGAATTTCGCGCGATTCCCATATTTTTGTGTGTTATAGCCCACACCTTCCGAGTGGTCTCGGGACCTCAGGACCCATATCGCCTAAAATTTTTCCGGAGTATCAAATACGACCTAAGGAACCATAGTCACCGCCCAGCCATGATCATTCCTCATTTGTTGCGTTTTTCGGCCAAAAAACTAGAATTACGCCCGATTCCCATATTTTCGTGTGCTATACCCACGCCTTCCAAGTGGTCAGGGGAGCCGCGGACCCCGATCGCCTAAAATTTTTCCGGACTATCAAATACGACCTAAGGTACCATAGTCACCGCCCCACCATGATCGTTCCAAATTCTTTGCATTTTTCGGCCAAAAAACTAGAACTCCGCGCGATTTGCATATTTCCATGTGATATAGCTTACGCTTTCCGAGTGGTCCCGGGAGCCGTGGACCCCGATCGCCAAAAATTTTCCGGGCCATCAAATACGACCTAAGGAACCATAGTCACCGCCCCGCCATGATCGTTCCTCATTTATTGCGTTTTTCGGCCAAAAAACTAGAATTCCGCTCGATTACAAGATTTTTGTGTGCTATTGCCCACGCCTTCCGAGTGGGCCGGGCCGCCGGACTCGAATTGCCAAAAAAATTTTCGGGCCATCAATTAGGACCTAAGGAACCACAGTCACCACCTCTCCATGATCGTTCCTCATTTTTTGCATTTTTTGGCCAAAAAACTAGAATTCCGCCCGATTATCCTATTTTGTGTGTTGTCGCCCACGCCCTCCGAGTGGGTCGGGCCCCCCGGAGCCGGATCGCCTAAAAATTTTCTGGACTATCAAATACGACCTAAGGAACCATAGTCACCGCCCCGCCATGATCGTTCCTAGTCTTATGCGTTTTTCAGCCAAAAAACTAGAATTCCGCGCGATTTCCATATTTTCTTGTGCTTTAGCCCACGCCTTCCAAGGGGTCCCGGGAACCCCGAACCCCGATCGCCTAAAAATTTTCCGGGCCATCAAATACGACCTAAGGAACCATAGTAACCACCCCACCATTAACGTTCCTCATTTTTTGCATTTTTCGTCCAAATAACTAGAATTCCGCGCGATTCCCATATTTTTGTGTATTATAGCCCACGCCTTCCGAGTGGTCCCAGGACCTCCTGACCCCTATCGCCTAAAATTTTTCCGGACTATCAAATACGACCTAAGGAACCATAGTATGCGCCCCGCCATGATCGTTCCTCATTTTTTGCATTTCTCGGCCAAACAACTAGAATTCCGCGCGATTCCCATATTTTTGTGTGTTTTAGCCCACGCCTTCCAAGGGGTCCCGGGAACCCCGAACCCCGATCGCCTAAAAATTTTCAAGGCCATCAAATACGACCTAAGGAACCATAGTAACCACCCCACCATTAACGTTCCTCATTTTTTGCATTTTTCGTCCAAATAACTAGAATTCCGCGCGATTCCCATATTTTTGTGTATTATAGCCCACGCCTTCCGAGTGGTCCCAGGACCTCCTGACCCCTATCGCCTAAAATTTTTCCGGACTATCAAATACGACCTAAGGAACCATAGTATGCGCCCCGCCATGATCGTTCCTCATTTTTTGCATTTCTCGGCCAAACAACTAGAATTCCGCGCGATTCCCATATTTTTGTGTGTTATAGCCCACGCCTTCCGAGTGGTCCCGGGACCTCCGGACCCCTATCGCCTAATATTTTTCCGGACTATCAAATAAGACCAAAGGAACCATAGTCACCGCCCTGCCAAGATCTTTCCACATTTGTTGCATGTTACTGAAAAAGACCTAGAATTTCGCCCGATTACCATATTTTCGTGTGCTATACCCACGCATTCCGAGTGGTCCCAAGAGCCGCGGACCCCGATCGCCTAAAATTTTTCCGGGCAATCAAATACAACCTAAGAAACCATAGTATCCGCCCCGCCATGATCGTTCCTTATTTTTTGCGTTTTTCGGCCAAACAACTAGAATTCCGAGCGATTCCCATATTTTTGTGTGCTATAGCCCACGCCTTCCGAGTGGGCCGTGCCCCCCGCACTCGGATCACCTAAAAAAATTTCCGGACTATCAAATAAGACCTAAGGAACCATAGTCACCTTCCCGCCATGATCGTTTCTCATTTTTTGTATTTTTTGGCGAAACAACTAGAATTCCGCCCGATTCCCATATTTTTGTGTGCTATACCCACGCCTTACAAGTGGTCCCGGGTCTCCGGACCCCTATCGCCTAAAATTTTTCCGGACTATCAAATAAAACCTAAGGAACCATAGTCACCTCCCAGCCATGATCGTTCCTTATTTTTTGCGTTTTTCGGCCAAACAACTAGAATTCCGCGCGATTCCCATATTTTTGTGTGTTATAGCCCACACCTTCCGAGTGGTCCCGGGACCTCAGGACCCCTATCGCCTAAAATATTTCCGGACTATCAAATACGACCTAAGGTACCATAGTCACCGCCCCACCATGATTGTTCCAAATGCTTTGCATTTTTTGGCCAAAAAACTAGAAATCCGCGCGATATGCATATTTTAGTGTGCTATAGCTTACGCCTTCCTAGTGGTCCTGGGGGCCGTGGACCCCGATAGCCTAAAATTTTCCGGGCCATCAAATATGACCTAAGGAACCATAGTCACCGCCCCTCCATGATCGTTCCTCATTTATTGCATTTTTCGGCCAAAAAACTAGAATTCCGCTCGATTACCATATTTTTGTGTGCTATTGCGCACGCCTTCCGAGTGGGCCGGGCCGCCTAAAAATTTTCGGGACATCAATTAAGACCTAAGGAACCATAGTCACCGCCTCGCCATGATCGTTCCTCATTTTTTGCATTTTTTGGCCAAAAAACTAGAATTCCGCCCGATTCTCATACTTTTGTGTGCTGTCGCCCACGCCCTCCGAGTGGGTCGGGCCCCCCGGAGCCGGATCGCCTAATAATTTTCCAGACTATCAAATACGACCTAAGGAACCATAGTCACCGCCCCGCCATGATCGTTCCTAGTCTTTTGCGTTTTTCAGCCAAAAAACTAGAATTCCGCGCGATTTCCATATTTTCTTGTGCTTTATCCCATGCCTTCCAAGGGGTCCCGGGAACTCCGAACCCCGATCGCCTAAAAATTTTTTGGGCCATCAAATACGACCAAAGGAACCATAGTAACCACCCCACCATTATAGTTCCTCTTTTTTTGCATTTTTCGTCCAATCAACTAGAATTCCGCGCGATTCCCATATTTTCGTGTGTTATAGCCCACGCCTTCCGAGTGGTCCCAGGACCTCCTGACCCCTATCGCTTAAAATTATTTCGGACTATCAAATACGACCTAAGGAACCATAGTATGCGCCCCGCCATGATCGTTTCTCATTTTTTTCATTTTTCGGCCAAACAACAAGAATTTCGCCCGATTACCATATTATCGTGTGCTATACCCACGCCTTACAAGTGGTCCCGGGACTCCGGACCCCTATCGCCTAAAACTTTTCCGGACTATCAAATAAGACCTAAGGAACCATAGTCACCGCCCAGCCATGATCGTTCTTTATTTTTTGCGTTTTTCGGCCAAACAACTAGAATTCCGCGCGATTCCCATATTTTTGTGTGTTATAGCCCACACCTTCCGAGTGGTCCCGGGACCTCAGGACCCCTATCGCCTAAAATTTTTCCGGACTATCAAATACGACCTAAGGAACCATAGTCACCGCCCAGCCATGATCATTCCTCATTTGTTGCGTTTTTCGGCCAAAAAACTAGAATTACGCCCGATTCCCATATTTTCGTGTGCTATACCCACGCCTTCCAAGTGGTCAGGGGAGCCGCGGACCCCGATCGCCTAAAATTTTTCCGGACTATCAAATACGACCTAAGGTACCATAGTCACCGCCCCACCATGATCGTTCCAAATGCTTTGCATTTTTCGGCCAAAAAACTAGAACTCCGCGCGATTTGCATATTTTCATGTGCTATAGCTTACGCCTTCCGAGTGGTCCCGGGAGCCGTGGACCCCGATCGCCTAAAATTTTTCGGGCCATCAAATACGACCTAAGGAACCATAGTCACCGCCCCGCCATGATCGTTCCTCATTTATTGCGTTTTTCGGCCAAAAAACTAGAATTCCGCTCGATTACCATATTTTTGTGTGCTATTGCCCACGCCTTCCGAGTGGGCCGGGCCGCCGGACTCAAATTGCCAAAAAAATTTTCGGGCCATCAATTAGGACCTAAGGAACCATAGTCACCGCCTCTCCATGATCGTTCCTCATTTTTTGTATTTTTTGGCCAAAAAACTAGAATTCCGCCCGATTCTCATATTTTTGTGTGCTGTCGCCCACGCCCTCCGAGTGGGTCGGGCCCCCCGGAGCCGGATCGCCTAAAAATTTTTTGGACTATCAAATACGACCTAAGGAACCATAGTCACCGCCCCGCCATGATCGTTCCTAGTCTTATGCATTTTTCAGCCAAAAAACTAGAATTCCGCGCGATTTCCATATTTTCGTGTGTTATAGCCCACGCCTTCCGAGTGGTCCCAGGACCTCCTGACCCCTATCGCCTAAAATTATTCCGGACTATCAAATACGACCTAAGGAACCATAGTATGCGCCCCGCCATGATCGTTTCTCATTTTTTTCATTTTTCGGCCAAACAACAAGAATTTCGCCCGATTACCATATTATCGTGAGCTATACCCACGCCTTACAAGTGGTCCCGGGACTCCGGACCCCTATCGCCTAAAACTTTTCCGGACTATCAAATAAGACCTAAGGAACCATAATCACCGCCCAGCCATGATCGTTCTTTATTTTTTGCGTTTTTCGGCCAAACAACTAGAATTCCGCGCGATTCCCATATTTTTGTGTGTTATAGCCCACACCTTCCGAGTGGTCCCGGGACCTCAGGACCCCTATCGCCTAAAATTTTTCCGGACTATCAAATACGACCTAAGGAACCATAGTCACCGCCCAGCCATGATCATTCCTCATTTGTTGCGTTTTTCGGCCAAAAAACTAGAATTACGCCCGATTCCCATATTTTCGTGTGCTATACCCACGCCTTCCAAGTGGTCAGGGAGCCGCGGACCCCGATCGCCTAAAATTTTTTCGGACTATCAAATACGACCTAAGGTACCATAGTCACCGCCCCACCATGATAGTTCCAAATGCTTTGCATTTTTCGGCCAAAAAACTAGAACTCCGCGCGATTTGCATATTTTCATGTGCTATAGCTTACGCCTTCCGAGTGGTCCCGGGAGCCGTGGACCCCGATCGCCAAAAATTTTTCGGGCCATCAAATACGACCTAAGGAACCATAGTCACCTCCCCGCCATGATCGTTCCTCATTTATTGCGTTTTTCAGCCAAAAAACTAGAATTCCGCTCGATTACCATATTTTTGTGTGCTATTGCCCACGCCTTCCGAGTGGGCCGGGCCGCCGGACTCAAATTGCCAAAAAAATTTTCGGGCCATCAATTAGGACCTAAGGAACCATAGTCACCGCCTCTCCATGATCGTTCCTCATTTTTTGTATTTTTTGGCCAAAAAACTAGAATTCCGCCCGATTCTCATATTTTTGTGTGCTGTCGCCCACGCCCTCCGAGTGGGTCGGGGCCCCCCGGAGCCGGATCGCCTAAAAATTTTTTGGACTATCAAATACGACCTAAGGAACCATAGTCACCGCCCCGCCATGATCGTTCCTAGTCTTATGCATTTTTCAGCCAAAAAACTAGAATTCCGCGCGATTTCCATATTTTCGTGTGTTATAGCCCACGCCTTCCGAGTGGTCCCAGGACCTCCTGACCCCTATCGCCTAAAATTATTCCGGACTATCAAATACGACCTAAGGAACCATAGTATGCGCCCCGCCATGATCGTTTCTCATTTTTTTCATTTTTCGGCCAAACAACAAGAATTTCGTCCGATTACCATATTATCGTGTGCTATACCCACGCCTTACAAGTGGTCCCGGGACTCCGGACCCCTATCGCCTAAAACTTTTCCGGACTATCAAATAAGACCTAAGGAACCATAGTCACCGCCCAGCCATGATCGTTCTTTATTTTTTGCGTTTTTCGGCCAAACAACTAGAATTCCGCGCGATTCCCATATTTTTGTGTGTTATAGCCCACACCTTCCGAGTGGTCCCGGGACCTCAGGACCCCTATAGCCTAAAATTTTTCCGGACTATCAAATACGACCTAAGGAACCATAGTCACCGCCCAGCCATGATCATTCCTCATTTGTTGCGTTTTTCGGCCAAAAAACTAGAATTACGCCCGATTCCCATATTTTCGTGTGCTATACCCACGCCTTCCAAGTGGTCAGGGGAGCCGCGGACCCCGATCGCCTAAAATTTTTCCGGACTATCAAATACGACCTAAGGTACCATAGTCACCGCCCCACCATGATCGTTCCAAATGCTTTGCATTTTTCGGCCAAAAAACTAGAACTCCGCGCGATTTGCATATTTTCATGTGCTATAGCTTACGCCTTCCGAGTGGTCCCGGGAGCCGTGGACCCCGATCGCCTAAAATTTTTCGGGCCATCAAATACGACCTAAGGAACCATAGTCACCGCCCCGCCATGATCGTTCCTCATTTATTGCGTTTTTCGGCCAAAAAACTAGAATTCCGCTCGATTACCATATTTTTGTGTGCTATTGCCCACGCCTTCCGAGTGGGCCGGGCCGCCGGACTCAAATTGCCAAAAAAATTTTCGGGCCATCAATTAGGACCTAAGGAACCATAGTCACCGCCTCTCCATGATCGTTCCTCATTTTTTGTATTTTTTGGCCAAAAAACTAGAATTCCGCCCGATTCTCATATTTTTGTGTGCTGTCGCCCACGCCCTCCGAGTGGGTCGGGCCCCCCGGAGCCGGATCGCCTAAAAATTTTTTGGACTATCAAATACGACCTAAGGAACCATAGTCACCGCCCCGCCATGATCGTTCCTAGTCTTATGCATTTTTCAGCCAAAAAACTAGAATTCCGCGCGATTTCCATATTTTCTTGTGCTTTAGCCCACGCCTTCCAAGGGGTCCCGGGAACCCCGAACCCCGATCGCCTAAAAATTTTCCGGGCCATCAAATACGACCTAAGGAACCATAGTAACCACCCCCACCATTAACGTTCCTCATTTTTTGCATTTTTCGTCCAAATAACTAGAATTCCGCGCGATTCCCATATTTTTGTGTATTATAGCCCACGCCTTCCGAGTGGTCCCAGGACCTCCTGACCCCTATCGCCTAAAATTTTTCCGGACTATCAAATACGACCTAAAGAACCATAGTATGCGCCCCGCCATGATCGTTCCTCATTTTTTGCATTTCTCGGCCAAACAACTAGAATTCCGCGCGATTCCCATATTTTTGTGTGTTATAGCCCACGCCTTCCGAGTGGTCCCGGGACCTCCGGACCCCTATCGCCTAATATTTTTCCGGACTATCAAATAAGACCAAAGGAACAATAGTCACCGCCCTGCCAAGATCTTTCCACATTTGTTGCATGTTACTGAAAAAGACCTAGAATTTCGTCCGATTACCATATTTTCGTGTGCTATACCCACGCATTCCGAGTGGTCCCAAGAGCCGCGGACCCCGATCGCCTAAAATTTTTCCGGGCAATCAAATACAACCTAAGGAACCATAGTATCCGCCCCGCCATGATCGTTCCTTATTTTTTGCGTTTTTCGGCCAAACAACTAGAATTCCGAGCGATTCCCATATTTTCGTGTGCTATAGCCCACGCCTTCCGAGTGGGCCGTGCCCCCCGCACTCGGATCACCTAAAAAAATTTCCGGACTATCAAATAAGACCTAAGGAACCATAGTCACCTTCCCGCCATGATCGTTTCTCATTTTTTGCATTTTTTGGCGAAACAACTAGAATTCCGCCCGATTCCCATATTTTTGTGTGCTATACCCACGCCTTACAAGTGGTCCCGGGTCTCCGGACCCCTATCGCCTAAAATTTTTCCGGACTATCAAATAAAACCTAAGGAACCATAGTCACCTCCCAGCCATGATCGTTCCTTATTTTTTGCGTTTTTCGGCCAAACAACTAGAATTCCGCGCGATTCCCATATTTTTGTGTGTTATAGCCCACACCTTCCGAGTGGTCCCGGGACCTCAGGACCCCTATTGCCTAAAATATTTCCGGACTATCAAATACGACCTAAGGTACCATAGTCACCGCCCCACCATGATTGTTCCAAATGCTTTGCATTTTTTGGCCAAAAAACTAGAAATCCGCGCGATATGCATATTTTAGTGTGCTATAGCTTACGCCTTCCTAGTGGTCCTGGGGGCCGTGGACCCCGATAGCCTAAAATTTTCCGGGCCATCAAATATGACCTAAGGAACCATAGTCACCGCCCCTCCATGATCGTTCCTCATTTATTGCATTTTTCGGCCAAAAAACTAGAATTCCGCTCGATTACCATATTTTTGTGTGCTATTGCGCACGCCTTCCGAGTGGGCCGGGCCGCCTAAAAATTTTCAGGACATCAATTAAGACCTAAGGAACCATAGTCACTGCCTTTCCATGATCGTTCCTCATTTTTTGCATTTTTTGGCCAAAAAACTAGAATTCTGCCCGATTCCCATATTTTTGTGTGCTATCGCCCACGCCTTCCGAGTGGGTCGGGCCCCCCGGAGCCGGATCGCCTAAAAAATTTCCGTACTATCAAATGCGACCGAAGGAACCATAGTCACCGCCCCGCCATGATCGTTCCTCATTTTTTGCATTTTTCAGCCAAAAAACTAGAATTTTGTGCGATTTCCATATTTTCGTGTGCTTTAGCCCACGCCTTCCAAGGGGTCCCGGGAACCCCGAACCCCGATCGCCTAAAAAATTTTCGGGCCATCAAATACGACCTAAGTAACCATAGTAACCACCCCGCCATGATCGTTCCTCATGTTTTGCGTTTTTCGGCCAAAGAACTAGAATTCCGCGTTATTCCCATATTTTTGTGTGTTATATAGCCCACGCCTTCCGAGTGGTCCCGGGACCTCGGGACCCCTATCGCCTAAAATCTTTCCGGACTATCAAATACGACCTAAGGAACCATAGTATCCGCCCCGCCATGATCGTTCCTTATTTTTTGCGTTTTTCGGCCAAACAACTAGAATTCCGCGCGATTCCCATATTTTCATGTCCTATAGCCCACGCCTTCCAAGTGAACCCGGGAACTCCGGACCCCTATCGCCTAAAATTTTTCCGGACTATCAAATACGACCTAAGGAACCATAGTATACGCCACGCCATGATCGTTCCTTATTTTTTGCGTTTTTCGGCAAAACGACTAGAATTACGCGCGATTCCCATATTTTTGTGTGTTATAGCCCACACCTTCCGAGTGGTCCCGGGACCTCCGGACCCCTATCGCCTAAAATTTTTCCGGACTATCAAATACGACCTAAGGAACCATAGTATCCGCCCCGCCATTATCGTTCCTCATTTTTTGCGTTTTTCGGCCAAACAACTAGAATTCCGCGCGATCCCATATTTTTATGTGTTAAAGCCCACGCCTTCCGAGTGGTCCCGGTTCTCCGGACCCCTATCGCCTAAAACTTTTCCGTACTATCAAATAAGACCTAAGGAACCATAGTCACCGCCCAGCCATGATCGTTCCTTATTTTTTGCATTTTCGGCCAAACAAATAGAATTCCACGCGATTCCCATATTGTTGTGTGTTATAGCCCACACCTTCCGAGTGGTCCCGGGACCTCAGGACCCCTATCGCCTAAAACTTTTCCGGACTATCAAATACGACCTAAGGAACCATAGTCACCGCCCAGCCATGATCATTCCTCATTTGTTGCGTTTTTCGGCCAAAACACTGGAATTCCGCCCGATTACAATATTTTTGTGTGTTATTGCCCACCCTTCCAAGTGGTTCCGGGACCCCGGGACCCCGATCGCCTAAAATTTTTCCGGGCCGTCAAATACGACATAAGGAACCATAGTAACCGCCCCGCCATCATCGTTTCTTATTTTTTGCATTTTCGGCCAAAAAATAGAATTACGCCCGATTCCCATATTTTCGTGTGCTATACCCACGCCTTCCAAGTGGTGCGGGGAGCCGCGGACCCCGATCGCCTAAAATTTTTCCGGACTATCAAATACGACCTAAGGTACCATAGTCACCGCCACACCATGATCGTTCCAAATGCTTTGCATTTTTCGGCCAAAAAACTAGAACTCCGCGCGATTTTCATATTTTGGTGTGCTATAGCTTACACCTTCCGAGTGGTCCCGGGAGCCGTGGACCCTGATCGCCTAAAATTTTCCAGGCCATCAAATACGACCTAAGGAACCATAGTCACCGCCCCGCCTTGATCGTTCCTCATTTATGGCATTTTTCGGCCAAAAAACTAGAATTCCGCTTGATTACCATATTTTTGTGTGCTATTGCCCACGCCTTCCGAGTGGGCCGGGCCGCCGGACTCGGATCGCCTAAAAACATTTCGGGCCATCAATTAGGACCTAAGGAACCATAGTCACCGCCCCTCCATGATCGTTCCTCATTTATTGCGTTTTTCAGCCAAAAAACTAGAATTCCGCTCGATTACCATGTTTTTGTGTGCTATTGCCCACGCCTATCCGAGTGGGCCAGGCCGCCGGTCTCGGATCGCCTAAAAAAATTTTGGGCCATCAATTAAGACCTAAGGAACCATAGTCACCGCCTCGCCATGATCGTTCCTCATTTTTTGCATTTTTTGGCCAAAAAACTAAAATTCCGCCCGATTCTCATATTTTTGTGTGCTGTCGCCCACGCCCTCCGAGTGGGTCGGGCCCCCCGGAGCCGGATCGCCTAAAAATTTTCTGGACTATCAAATACGACCTAAGGAACCATAGTCACTGCCCCGCCATGATCGTTCCTAGTCTTTTGCGTTTTTCAGCCAAAAAACTAGAATTCCGCGCGATTTCCATATTTTCTTGTGCTTTAGCCCACGCCTTCCAAGGGGTCCCGGGAACCCCGAACCCCGATCGCCTAAAAATTTTCCGGGCCATCAAATACGACCTAAGGAACCATAGTAACCACCCCACCATTATCGTTCCTCATTTTTTGCATTTTTCGTCCAAACAACTAGAATTCCGCGCGATTCCCATATTTTTGTGTGTTATAGCCCACGCCTTCCGAGTGGTCCCAGGACCACCTGACCCCTATCGCCTAAAATTTTTCCGGACTATCAAATACGACCTAAGGAACCATAGTATGCGCCCCGCCATGACCGTTCCTCATTTTTTGCATTTCTCGGCCAAACAACTAGAATTCCGCGCGATTCCCATATTTTTGTGTGTTATAGCCCACGCCTTCCGAGTGGTCCCGGGACCTCCGGACCCCTATCGCCTAATATTTTTCCGGACTATCAAATAAGACCAAAGGAACCATAGTCACCGCCCTGCCAAGATCTTTCCACATTTTTTGCATGTTACTGAAAAAGACCTAGAATTTCGCCCGATTACCATATTTTCGTGTGCTATACCCCCGCATTCCGAGTGGTCCCAAGAGCCGCGGACCCCGATCGCCTAAAATTTTTCCGGGCAATCAAATACAACCTTAAGGAACCATAGTATCCACCCCGCCATGATCGTTCCTTATTTTTTGCGTTTTTCGGCCAAACAACTAGAATTCCAAGCGATTCCCATATTTTCGTGTGCTATAGCCCACGCCTTCCGAGTGGGCCGTGCCCCCCGCACTCGGATCACCTAAAAAAATTTCCGGACTATCAAATAAGACCTAAGGAACCATAGTCACCTTGCCGCCATGATCGTTTCTCATTTTTTGCATTTTTTGGCGAAACAACTAGAATTCCGCCCGATTCCCATATTTTTGTGTGCTATACCCACGCCTTACAAGTGGTCCCGGGTCTCCGGACCCCTATCGCCTAAAATTTTTCCGGAATATCAAATAAAACCTAAGGAACCATAGTCACCTCCCAGCCATGATCGTTCCTTATTTTTTGCGTTTTTTGGCCAAACAACTAGAATTCCGCGCGATTCCCATATTTTTGTGTGTTATAGCCCACACCTTCCGAGTGGTCCCAGGACCTCAGGACCCCTATCGCCTAAAATATTTCCGGACTATCAAATACGACCTAAGGTACCATAGTCACCGCCCCACCATGATTGTTCCAAATGCTTTGCATTTTTTGGCCAAAAAACTAGAAATCCGCGCGATTTGCATATTTTAGTGTGCTATAGCTTACGCCTTCCGAGTGGTCCTGGGAGCCGTGGACCCCGATAGCCTAAAATTTTCCGGGCCATCAAATATGACCTAAGGAACCATAGTCACCGCCCCGCCATGATCGTTCCTCATTTATTGCATTTTTCGGCCAAAAAACTAGAATTTCGCTCGATTACCATATTTTTGTGTGCTATTGCGCACGCCTTCCGAGTGGGCCGGGCCGCCTAAAAATTTTTGGGCCATCAATTAAGACCTAAGGTACCATAGTCACCGCCTTTCCATGATCGTTCCTCATTCTTTGCATTTTTTGGCCAAAAAACTAGAATTCTGCCCGATTCCCATATTTTTGTGTGCTATCGCCCACGCCTTCCGAGTGGGTCGGGCCCCCCGGAGCCAGATCGCCTAAAATATTTCCGTACTATCAAATGCGACCGAAGGAACCATAGTCACCGCCCCGCCATGATCGTTCCTCATTTTTTGCGTTTTTCAGCCAAAAAACTAGAATTTCGCGCGATTTCCATATTTTCGTGTGCTTTAGCCCACGCCTTCCAAGGTGTCCCGGGAACCCCGAACCCCGATCGCCTAAAAATATTTTCGGGCCATCAAATACGACCTAAGTAACCATAGTAACCACCCCGCCATGATCGTTCCTCATGTTTTGCGTTTTTCGGCCAAACAACTAGAATTCCGCGTGATTCCCATATTTTTGTGTGTTATAGCCCACGCCTTCCGAGTGGTCCCGGGACCTCCGGACCCCTATCGCCTAAAATCTTTCCGGACTATCAATTACGACCTAAGGAACCATAGTATCCGCCCCGCCATGATCGTTCCTCATTTTTTGCGTTTTTCGGCCAAACAACTAGAATTACGCGCGATTCCCATATTTTCATGTCCTATAGCCCACGCCTTCCAAGTGAACCCGGGAACTCCGGACCCCTATCGCCTAAAATTTTTCCGGACTATCAAATACGACCTAAGGAACCATAGTATACGCCATGCCATGATCGTTCCTTATTTTTTGCATCTTTCGGCAAAACGACTAGAATTACGCGCGATTCCCATATATTTGTGTGTTATAGCCCACACCTTCCGAGTGGTCCCGGGACCTCCGGACCCCTATCGCCTAAAATTTTTCCGGACTATCAAATACGACCTAAGAAACCATAGTATCCACCCCGCCATTATCGTTCCTCATTTTTTGCGTTTTTCGGCCAAACAACTAGAATTCCGCGCGATCCCATATTTTTGTGTGTTAAAGCCCACGCCTTCCGAGTGGTCCCGGGTCTCCGGACCCATATCGCCTAAAATTTTTCCGGACTATCAAATAAGACCTAAGGAACCATAGTCACTGCCCAGCCATGATCGTTCCTAGGTTTTTCCATTTTTCAGCCAAAAAACTAGAATTCCGCGTGATTCCCATATTTTCGTGTCTTATAGCCCACGCCTTCCAAGTGAACCCGGGAACTCCAGACCCCTATCGCCTAAAATTTTTCCGGTCTATCAAATACGACCTAAGGAACCATAGTCACCGCCCAGCCATGATCATTCCTCATTTGTTGCTTTTTTCGGCCAAAACACTGGAATTCCGCCCGATTACAATATTTTTTTGTGTTATTGCCCACCCTTCCAAGTGGTTCCGGGACCCCCGGACCCCGATCGCCTAAAAATTTTTCGGGCCGTCAAATACGACCTAAGGAACCATAGTAACCGCCCCGCCATCATCGTTTCTCATTTTTTGCATTTTTCGGCCAAAAATCTAGAATTACGCCCGATTCCCATATTTTCGTGTGCTATACCCACGCCTTCCAAGTGGTCCGGGGAGCCGCGGACCCCGATCGCCTAAAATTTTTCCAGACTATCAAATACGACTTAAGGTACCATAGTCACTGCCACACCATGATCGTTCCAAATGCTTTGCATTTTTCGGCCAAAAAACTATAACTCCGCGCGATTTTCATATTTTGGTGTGCTATAGCTTACGCCTTCCGAGTGGTCCCGGGAGCCGTGGACCCTGATCGCCTAAAATTTTCCAGGCCATCAAATACGACCTAAGGAACCATAGTCACTGCCCCGCCTTGATCGTTCCTCATTTATGGCATTTTTCGGCCAAAAAACTAGAATTCCGCTTGATTACCATATTTTTGTGTGCTATTGCCCACGCCTTCCGAGTGGGCCGGGCCGCCGGACTCGGATCGCCTAAAAAATTTTCGGGCCATCAATTAGGACCTAAGGAACCATAGTCACCGCCCCTCCATGATCGTTCCTCATTTATTGCGTTTTTCAGCCAAAAAACTAGAATTCCGCTCGATTACCATATTTTTGTGTGCTATTGCCCACGCCTTCCGAGTGGGCCGGGCCGCCGGTCTCGGATCGCCTAAAAAATTTTTGGGCCATCAATTAAGACCTAAGGAACCATAGTCACCGCCTCGCCATGATCGTTCCTCATTTTTTGCATTTTTTGGCCAAAAAACTAGAATTCCGCCCGATTCTCATATTTTTGTGTGCTGTCGCCCACGCCCTCCGAGTGGGTCGGGCCCCCCGGAGCCGGATCGCCTAAAAATTTACTGGACTATCAAATACGACCTAAGGAACCATAGTCACTGCCCCGCCATGATCGTTCCTAGTCTTTTGCATTTTTCAGCCAAAAAACTAGAATTCCGCGCGATTTCCATATTTTCTTGTGCTTTAGCCCACGCCTTCCAAGGGGTCCCGGGAACCCCGAACCCCGATTGCCTAAAAATTTTCCGGGCCATCAAATACGACCTAAGGAACCATAGTAACCACCCCACCATTATCGTTCCTCATTTTTTGCATTTTTCGTCCAAACAACTAGAATTCCGCGCGATTCCCATATTTTTGTGTGTTATAGCCCACGCCTTCCGAGTGGTCCCAGGACCTCCTGACCCCTATCGCCTAAAATTTTTCCGGACTATCAAATACGACCTAAGGAACCATAGTATGCGCCCCGCCATGACCGTTCCTCATTTTTTGCATTTCTCGGCCAAACAACTAGAATTCCGCGCGATTCCCATATTTTTGTGTGTTATAGCCCACGCCTTCCGAGTGGTCCCGGGACCTCCGGACCCCTATCGCCTAATATTTTTCCGGACTATCAAATAAGACCAAAGGAACCATAGTCACCGCCCTGCCAAGATCTTTCCACATTTTTTGCATGTTACTGAAAAAGACCTAGAATTTCGCCCGATTACCATATTTTCGTGTGCTATACCCCCGCATTCCGAGTGGTCCCAAGAGCCGCGGACCCCGATCGCCTAAAATTTTTCCGGGCAATCAAATACAACCTAAGGAACCATAGTATCCACCCCGCCATGATCGTTCCTTATTTTTTGCGTTTTTCGGCCAAACAACTAGAATTCCAAGCGATTCCCATATTTTCGTGTGCTATAGCCCACGCCTTCCGAGTGGGCCGTGCCCCCCGCACTCGGATCACCTTAAAAAAATTTCCGGACTATCAAATAAGACCTAAGGAACCATAGTCACCTTGCCGCCATGATCGTTTCTCATTTTTTGCATTTTTTGGCGAAACAACTAGAATTCCGCCCGATTCCCATATTTTTGTGTGCTATACCCACGCCTTACAAGTGGTCCCGGGTCTCCGGACCCCTATCGCCTAAAATTTTTCCGGAATATCAAATAAAACCTAAGGAACCATAGTCACCTCCCAGCCATGATCGTTCCTTATTTTTTGCGTTTTTGGCCAAACAACTAGAATTCCGCGCGATTCCCATATTTTTGTGTGTTATAGCCCACACCTTCCGAGTGGTCCCAGGACCTCAGGACCCCTATCGCCTAAAATATTTCCGGACTATCAAATACGACCTAAGGTACCATAGTCACCGCCCCACCATGATTGTTCCAAATGCTTTGCATTTTTTGGCCAAAAAACTAGAAATCCGCGCGATTTGCATATTTTAGTGTGCTATAGCTTACGCCTTCCGAGTGGTCCTGGGAGCCGTGGACCCCGATAGCCTAAAATTTTCCGGGCCATCAAATATGACCTAAGGAACCATAGTCACCGCCCCGCCATGATCGTTCCTCATTTATTGCATTTTTCGGCCAAAAAACTAGAATTTCGCTCGATTACCATATTTTTGTGTGCTATTGCGCACGCCTTCCGAGTGGGCCGGGCCGCCTAAAAATTTTTGGGCCATCAATTAAGACCTAAGGAACCATAGTCACCGCCTTTCCATGATCGTTCCTCATTCTTTGCATTTTTTGGCCAAAAAACTAGAATTCTGCCCGATTCCCATATTTTTGTGTGCTATCGCCCACGCCTTCCGAGTGGGTCGGGCCCCCCGGAGCCAGATCGCCTAAAATATTTCCGTACTATCAAATGCGACCGAAGGAACCATAGTCACCGCCCCGCCATGATCGTTCCTCATTTTTTGCGTTTTTCAGCCAAAAAACTAGAATTTCGCGCGATTTCCATATTTTCGTGTGCTTTAGCCCACGCCTTCCAAGGGGTCCCGGGAACCCCGAACCCCGATCGCCTAAAAAATTTTCGGGCCATCAAATACGACCTAAGTAACCATAGTAACCACCCCGCCATGATCGTTCCTCATGTTTTGCGTTTTTCGGCCAAACAACTAGAATTCCGCGTGATTCCCATATTTTTGTGTGTTATAGCCCACGCCTTCCGAGTGGTCCCGGGACCTCCGGACCCCTATCGCCTAAAATCTTTCCGGACTATCAATTACGACCTAAGGAACCATAGTATCCGCCCCGCCATGATCGTTCCTCATTTTTTGCGTTTTTCGGCCAAACAACTAGAATTACGCGCGATTCCCATATTTTCATGTCCTATAGCCCACGCCTTCCAAGTGAACCCGGGAACTCCGGACCCCTTTCGCCTAAAATTTTTCCGGACTATCAAATACGACCTAAGGAACCATAGTATACGCCATGCCATGATCGTTCCTTATTTTTTGCATCTTTCGGCAAAACGACTAGAATTACGCGCGATTCCCATATATTTGTGTGTTATAGCCCACACCTTCCGAGTGGTCCCGGGACCTCCGGACCCCTATCGCCTAAAATTTTTCCGGACTATCAAATACGACCTAAGAAACCATAGTATCCGCCCCGCCATTATCGTTCCTCATTTTTTGCGTTTTTCGGCCAAACAACTAGAATTCCGCGCGATCCCATATTTTTGTGTGTTAAAGCCCACGCCTTCCGAGTGGTCCCGGGTCTCCGGACCCATATCGCCTAAAATTTTTCCGGACTATCAAATAAGACCTAAGGAACCATAGTCACTGCCCAGCCATGATCGTTCCTAGGTTTTTCCATTTTTCAGCCAAAAAACTAGAATTCCGCGTGATTCCCATATTTTCGTGTCTTATAGCCCACGCCTTCCAAGTGAACCCGGGAACTCCAGACCCCTATCGCCTAAAATTTTTCCGGTCTATCAAATACGACCTAAGGAACCATAGTCACCGCCCAGCCATGATCATTCCTCATTTGTTGCTTTTTTCGGCCAAAACACTGGAATTCCGCCCGATTACAATATTTTTTTGTGTTATTGCCCACCCTTCCAAGTGGTTCCGGGACCCCCGGACCCCGATCGCCTAAAAATTTTTCGGGCCGTCAAATACGACCTAAGGAACCATAGTAACCGCCCCGCCATCATCGTTTCTCATTTTTTGCATTTTTCGGCCAAAAATCTAGAATTACGCCCGATTCCCATATTTTCGTGTGCTATACCCACGCCTTCCAAGTGGTCCGGGGAGCCGCGGACCCCGATCGCCTAAAATTTTTCCAGACTATCAAATACGACTTAAGGTACCATAGTCACTGCCACACCATGATCGTTCCAAATGCTTTGCATTTTTCGGCCAAAAAACTATAACTCCGCGCGATTTTCATATTTTGGTGTGCTATAGCTTACGCCTTCCGAGTGGTCCCGGGAGCCGTGGACCCTGATCGCCTAAAATTTTCCAGGCCATCAAATACGACCTAAGGAACCATAGTCACTGCCCCGCCTTGATCGTTCCTCATTTATGGCATTTTTCGGCCAAAAAACTAGAATTCCGCTTGATTACCATATTTTTGTGTGCTATTGCCCACGCCTTCCGAGTGGGCCGGGCCGCCGGACTCGGATCGCCTAAAAAATTTTCGGGCCATCAATTAGGACCTAAGGAACCATAGTCACCGCCCCTCCATGATCGTTCCTCATTTATTGCGTTTTTCAGCCAAAAAACTAGAATTCCGCTCGATTACCATATTTTTGTGTGCTATTGCCCACGCCTTCCGAGTGGGCCGGGCCGCCGGTCTCGGATCACCTAAAAAATTTTTGGGCCATCAATTAAGACCTAAGGAACCATAGTCACCGCCTCGCCATGACCGTTCCTCATTTTTTGCATTTTTTGGCCAAAAAACTAGAATTACGCCCGATTCCCATATTTTTATGTGCTATCGCCCACGCCTTCCGAATGGGTTGGGCCCCCCGGAGCCGGATCGCCTAAAAATTTTCCGTACTATCAAATGCGACCTAAGGAACCATAGTCACCGCCCCGCCATGATCGTTCCTCATTTTTTGCGTTTTTCAGCCAAAAACCTAGAATTTCGCGCGATTTCGATATTTTCGTGTGCTTTAGCCCACGCCTTCCAAGGGGTCCCGGGAACCCCGAACCCCAATCGCTTAAAAATTTTTCGGGCCATCAAATATGACCTAAGGAACCATAGTAACCACCCCGCCATGATCGTTCCTCATTTTTAGCGTTTTTCGGCCAAACAACTAGAATTCCGCGTGATTCCCATATTTTTGTGTGTTATAGCCCACGCCTTCCGAGTGGTCCCGGGACCTCCGGACCCCTATCGCCTAAAATCTTTCCGGACTATCAAATACGACCTAAGGAACCATAGTATCTGCCCCTCCATGATCGTTCCTCATTTTTTGCGTTTTTTGGCCAAACAACTAGAATTCCGCGCGATTTCCATATTTTTGTGTGTTATGGCCCACCCCTTCCGAGTGGTCCCGGGACCTCCGGACCCCTATCGCCTAATATTTTGCCGGACTATCAAATAAGACCTAAGGAACCATAGTCACCGTCTAGCCATGATCGTTCCTAGTTTTTTCCCGTTTTTCGGCCAAAAAACTAGAATTCCGCGCGATTCCCATATTTTCATGTCCTATAGCCCACGCCTTCCAAGTGAACCCGGGAACTCCGGACCCCTATCGCCTAAAAGTTTTCCGGACTATTGAATACGACCTAAGGAACCATAGTATCCTCCACGCCATGATCGTTCTTTATTTTTTGCGTTTTTCGGCCAAACAACTAGAATTACGCGCGATTCCCATATTTTTGTGTGTTATAGCCCACACCTTCCGAGTGGTCCCGGGACCTCCGGACCCCTATCGCCTAAAATTTTTCCGGACTATCAAATACGACCTAAGGAACCATAGTATCCGCCCCGCCATTATCGTTCCTCATTTTTTGCGTTTTTCGGCCAAACAACTAGAATTCCACGCGATCCCATATTTTTGTGTGTTATAGCCCACGCCTTCCGAGTGGTCCCGGGACCTCTGGACCCCTATCGCCTAAAATCTTTCTGGACTATCAAATACGACCTAAGGAACCATAGTATCCGCCCCTCCATGATCGTTCCTCATTTTTTGCGTTTTTCGGCCAAACAACTAGAATTCCGCGCGATTCCCATATTTTTGAGTGTTATAGCCCACCCCTTCCAAGTGGTCCCGGGACCTCCGGACCCCTATCGCCTAATATTTTTCCGGACTATCAAATAAGACCTAAGGAACCATAGTCACCGTCCAGCCATGATCATTCCTCATTTGTTGCGTTTTTCAGCCAAAACAATGGAATTGCGCCCGATTACAATATTTTTGTGTGCTATTGCCCAACCTTCCAAGTGGTTCCGGGACCCCCGGACCCCGATCGCCTAAAATTTTTCTGGGCCGTCAAATACGACCTAAGGTACCATAGTCACCGCCATACCATGATCGTTCCACATGCTATAGCTTACGCCTTCCGAGTGATCCCGGGAGCCGGGGACCCCGATCGCCTAAAAATTTCCGGGCCATCAAATACGACCTAAGGAACCATAGTCACCGCCCCGCCTTGATCGTTCCTCATTTATGGGGTTTTTCGGCCAAAAAACTAGAATTCCGCTCGATTACCATATTTTTGTGTGCTATTGCCCACGCCTTCCGATTTGGCCGGGCCGCCGGACTCGGATCGCCTAAAAAATTTTCGGGCCATCAATTAGGACCTAAGGAACCATAGTCACCGCCTCGCCATGATCGTTCCTCATGTTTTGCATTTATTGGCCAAAAAACTAGAATTCTACCCGATTCCCATATTTTTGTGTGCTATTGCCCACGCCTTCCGAGTGGGTCGGGCCCCCGGGAGCCGGATCGCCTAAAAATTTTCCGGACTATCAAATACGACCTAAGGAACCATAGTCACCGCCCAGCCATGATCATTCCTCATTTGTTGCGTTTTTCGGCCAAAAAACTAGAATTCCGCCCGATTACAATATTTTTGTGTGCTATTGCCCACCCTTCCCAGTGGTTACGGGACCCCCGGACCCCGATCGCCTAAAATTTTTCCGGGCCGTCAAATACGACCTAAGGAACCATAGTAACCGCCCCGCCATCATCGTTTCTCATTTTTTGCATTTTTCGGCCAAAAACCTAGTATTACGCCCGATTCCCATATTTTCGTGTGCTATACCCACGCCTTCCAAGTGGTCCGGGGAGCCGCGGACCCCGATCACCTAAAATTTTTCTGGACTATCAAATACGACCTAAGGTACCATAGTCACCGCCCCACCATGATCGTTCCAAATGCTTTGCATTTTTCGGCCAAAAAACTAGAACTCCGCGCGATTTGCATATTTTAGTGTGCTATAGCTTACGCCTTCCGAGTGGTCCCAGGAGCCGGGGACCCCGATCGCCTAAAATTTTCCGGGCCATCAAATACGACCTAAGGAACCATAGTCACCGCCCCGCCTTGATCGTTCCTCATTTATGGAATTTTTCGGCCAAAAAACTAGAATTCCCCTCGATTACCATATTTTTGTGTGTTATTGCCCACGCCTTCCGATTTGGCCGAGCCGCCGGACTCGGATCGCCTAAAAAATTTTCGGGCCATCAATTAGGACCTAAGGAACCATAGTCACCCCCTCGCCATGATCGTTCCTCATGTTTTGCATTTATTGGCCAAAAAACTAGAATTCTGCCCGATTCCCATATTTTTGTGTGCTATTGCCCACGCCTTCCGAGTGGGTCGGGCCCCCGGGAGCCGGATCGCCTAAAAATTTTCCGGACTATCAAATACGACCTAAGGAACCATAGTCACCGCCCCGCCAGGATCGTTCCTAGTATTTTGCATTTTTCAGCCAAAAAACTAGAATTCCGCGCGATTTCCATATTTTCGTGTGCTTTAACCCACGCCTTCCAAGGGGTCCCGGGAACCAAGAACCCCGATCGCCTAAAAATTTTCCGGGCCATCAAATACGACCTAAGGAACCATAGTAACCACCCCGCCATGATCGTTCCTCATTTTTTGCGTTTTTCGGCAAAACAACTAGAATTCCGCGCGATTCCCATATTTTTGTGTGTTATAGCCCACGCCTTCCGAGTGGTCCCGGGACCTCCTGACCCCTATTGCCTAAAATTTTTCCGGACTATCAAATACGACCTACGGAACCATAGTATCCGCCCCGTCATGATTGTTACTCATTTTTTGCATTTTTCGGCCAAACAACTAGAATTTCGCCCGATTCCCATATTTTCGTGTGCTATACCCACGCCTTACAAGTGGTCCCGGGTCTCTGGACCCCTATCGCCTAAAACTTTTCTGGACTATCAAATAAGAACTAAGGAACCATAGTCACCGCCCAGCCATGATCGTTCCTTATTTTTTGCATTTTTCGGCCAAACAACTAGAATTCCGCGCGATTCCCATATTTTTGTGTGTTATAGCCCACACCTTCCGAGTGGTCCCGGGACCTCAGGACCCCTATCGCCTAAAAATTTTCCGGACTATCAAATACAGCCTAAGGAACCATAGTCACCGCCCAGCCATGATCATTCCTCATTTGTTGCATTTTTCGGCCAAAAAACTAGAATTCCGCCGGATTACAATATTTTTGTGTGCTATTGCCCACCCTTCCCAGTGGTTCCGGGACCCCCGGACCCCGATCGCCTAAAATTTTTCCGGGCTGTCAAATACGACCTAAGGCACCATAGTAACCGCCCCGCCATCATCGTTTCTCATTTTTTGCATTTTTCGGCCAAAAACCTAGAATTACGCCCGATTCCGATATTTTCGTGTGCTATACCCACGCCTTCCAAGTGGTCCGGGGAGCCGCGGACCCCGATCGCCTAAAATATTTCTGGACTATCAAATACGACCTAAGGTACCATAGTCACCGCCCCACCATGATCGTTCCAAATGCTTTGCATTTTTCAGCCAAAAAACTAAAACTCCGCGCGATTTGCATATTTTCGTGTGCTATAGCTTACGCCTTCCGAGTGGTCCCGGGAGCCGAGGACCACGATCGCCTAAAATTTTCCGGGCCATCAAATATGACCTAAGGAACCATAGTCACCACCCCGCCATGATCGTTCCTCATTTATTGCGTTTTTCGGCCAAAAAACTAGAATTCCGCTCGATTACCATATTTTTGTGTGCTATTGCCCACGCCTTCCGAGTGGGACGGACCGCTGGGCTCGGATCGCCTAAAAAATTTTCGGGCCATCAATTAGGACCTAAGGAACCATAGTCACCGCCTCGCCATGATCGTTCCTCATTTTTTGCATTTTTTGGCCAATAAACTAGAATTCTGCCCGATTCTCATATTTGTGTGTGCTATCGCCCACGCCTTCCGAGTGGGTCGGGCCCCCCTGAGCTGGATCGCCTAAAAATTTTCCGGACTATCAAATACGACCTAAGGAACCATAGTCACCGCCCTGCCATGATCGTTCCTAGTCTTTTGCGTTTTTCAGCCAAAAAACTAGAATTTCGCGCCATTTCCATATTTTCGTGCGCTTTAGCCCACGCCTTCCAAGGGGTCCCGGGAACCCCGAACCCCGATCGCCTTAAATTTTTTCGGGCCATCAAATATGACCTAAGGAACCATAGTAACCACCCCGCCATGATCGTTCCTCATTTTTCCGTTTTTCGGCCAAACAACTAGAATTCTGCGCGATTCCCATATTTTTGTGTGTTATAGCCCACGCCTTCCGAGTGTTCCCGGGACCTCCTGACCCCTATCGCCTAAAATTTTTCCGGACTATCAAATACGACCTAAGGAACCATAGTAACCGCCCCGCCATGATCGCTCCTCATTTTTTGCGTTTTTCGTCCAAACAACTAGAATTCCGTTCGATTCCCATATTTTTGTGTGTAAAAGCCCACGCCTTCCGAGTGGTCTCGGGACCTCCGGACCCCTATCGCCTAATATTTTTCCGGACTATCAAATAAGACCAAAGGAACCATAGTATCCGCCCCGCCATGATTGTTCCTCATTTTTTGCGTTTTTCCGCCAAAAAACTAGAATTCCGCTCGATTACCATATTTTTGTGTGCATATTGCCCACGCCTTCCGAGTGGTCCCAAGAGCCGCGGACCCCGATCGCCTAAAATATTTCCGAATTATCAAATGCGACCGAAGGAACCATAGTCACCGCCCCGCCATGATCGTTCCTCATTTTTTGCGTTTTTCAGCCAAAAAACTAGAATTTCGCGCGATTTCCATATTTTCGTGTGCTTTAGCCCACGCCTTCCAAGGGGTCCCGGGAACCCCGAACCCCGATCGCCTAAAAAATTTTCGGGCCATCAAATACGACCTAAGTAACCATAGTAACCACCCGCCATGATCATTCCTTATTTTTTGCGTTTTTCGGCCAAACAACTAGAATTACACGCGATTCCCATATTTCTGTGTTATAGCCCACACCTTCCGAGTGGTCCCGGGACCTCCGGACCCCTATCGCCTAAAATTTTTCCGGACTATCAAATACGACCTAAGGAACCATAGTATCCGCCCCTCCATGATCGTTCCTCATTTTTTGCGTTTTCGGCCAAACAACTAGAATTCCGCGAGATCCCATATTTTTGTGTGTTATAGCCCACGCCTTCCGAGTGGTCCCGGGTCTCCGGACCCCTATCGCCTAAAATTTTTCCGGACTATCAAATAAGACCTAAGGAACCATAGTCACCGCCCAGCCATGATCGTTCCTAGTTTTTTCCGTTTTTCGGCCAAAAAACTAGAATTCCGCGCGATTTCCATATTTTCGTGTCCTATAACCCACGCCTTCCAAGTGAACCCGGGAACTCCGGACCCCTATCGCCTAAAAATTTTCCGGACTATCAAATACGACCTAAGGAACCATAGTCACCGCCCAGCCATGATCATTCCTCATTTGTTGCGTTTTTTGGCCAAAAACTAGAATTCCGCCCGATTACAATATTTTTGTGTGCTATTGCCCACCCTTCCAAGTGGTTCCGGGACCCCCGGACCCCGATCGCCTAAAATGTTTCCGGGCCGTCAAATACGACCTAAGGAACCATAGTAACCACCCTGCCCCATAGTTTCTCATTTTTTGCATTTTTCGGCCAAAAAACTAGAATTACGCCCGATTCCCATATTTTTTTGTGCTATACCCACGCCTTCCAAGTGGTAAGGGAGCCGCGGACCCCGATCGCCTAAAATTTTTCCAGACTATCAAATACGACCTAAGGTACCATAGTCACCGCCCCACCATGATCGTTCCAAATGCTTTGCATTTTTCGGCCAAAAAACTAGAACTCCGCGCGATTAGCATATTTTCGTGTGCCATAGCTTACGCCTTCCGAGGGGTCCCAAGAACCGTGGACCCCGATCGCCTAAAATTTTCCGGGCCATAAAATACAACCTAAGGAACCATAGTCACCGCCCCGCCATGATCGTTCCTCATTTATTGCGTTTTTCGGCCAAAAAACTAGAATTCCGCTCGATTACCATATTTTTGTGTACTATTGCCCACGCCTTCCGAGTGGGCCGGGCCGCCGCACTCGAATCGCCTAAAATTTTTCGGGTCATCAATTAGGACCTAAGGAACCATAGTCACCGCCATGATCGTTCCTCATTTTTTGCATTTTTTGGCCAAAAAACTAGAATTCCGCCCGATTCTCATATTTATGTGTGCTATCGCCCACGCCTTCCGAGTGGGTCGGGCCCCCGGAGCCGGATCGCCTAAAAAATTTCCGGACTATCAAATACGACCTAAGGAACCATAGTCACCGCCCCGCCATGATCGTTCCTAGTCTTTTGCGTTTTCAGCCAAAAAAATAGAATTCCGCGCGATTTCCATATTTTCTTGTGCTTTAGCCCACTCCTTCCAAGGGGTCCCGGGAACCCCAAACCCCGATCGCCTAAAATTTTTTCGGGCCATCAAATACGACCTAAGGAACCATAGTAACCACCCCACCATTATTGTTCCTCATGTTTTGCATTTTTCGTCCAAACAACTAAAATTCCGCGCGATTCCCATATTTTTGTGTGTTATAGCCCACGCCTTCCGAGTGGTCCCAGGACCTCCTGACCCCTATCGCCTAAAATTTTTCCGGACTATCAAATACGACCTAAGGAACCATAGTATCCGCCCCGCCATGATCGTTCCTCATTTTTTGCATTTCTCGGCCAAACAACTAGAATTCCGCGCGATTCCCATATTTTTGTGTGTTATAGCCCACGCCTTCCGAGTGGTCCCGGGACCTCCGGACCCCTATCGCCTAATATTTTTCCGGACTATCAAATAAGACCAAAGGAACCATAGTCACCGCCCTGCCAAGATCTTTCCACATTTTTTGCATGTTACTGAAAAAGACCTAGAATTTCGCCCGATTACCATATTTTCGTGTGCTATACCGACGCATTCCGAGTGGTCCCAAGAGCCGCGGACCCCGATCGCCTAAAATTTTTCCAGGCAATCAAATACAACCTAAGGAAGCATAGAATCCGCCCCGCCATGATCGTTCCTTATTTTTTGCGTTTTGCGGCCAAACAACTAGAATTCCGAGCGATTCTATATTTTCGTGTGCTATAGCCCACGCCTTCCGAATGGGCCGTGCCCCCCGCACTCGGATCACCTAAAAAAATTTCCGGACTATCAAATAAGACCTAAGGAACCATAGTCACCTTCCCGCCATGATCGTTTCTCAATTTTTGCATTTTTCGGCGAAACAACTAGAATGGCGCCCGATTCCCATATTTTTGTGTGCACGCCTTACAAGTGGTCCCGGGTCTCCGGACCCCTATCGCCTAAAATTTTTCCGGACTATCAAATAAAACCTAAGGAACCATAGTCACTGCCCAGCCATGATCGTTCCTTATTTTTTGCATTTTTCGGCCAAACAACTAGAATTCCGCGCGATTCCCATATTTTTGTGTGTTATAGCCCACACCTTCCGAGTGGTCCCGGGACCTCAGGACCCCTATCGCCTAAAATTTTTCCAGACTATCAAATACGACCTAAGGTACCATAGTCACCGCCCCACCATGATCGTTCCAAATACTTTGCATTTTTTGGCCAAAAAACTAGAAATCCGCGCGATTTGCATATTTTAGTGTGCTATAGCTTATGCCTTCCGAGTGGTCCTGGGAGCCGTGGACACCGATCGCCTAAAAATTTCCAGGCCATCACATATGACCTAAGGAACCATAGTCACCGCCCCGCCATGATAGTTCCTCATTTATTGCGTTTTTCGGCCAAAAAACTAGAATTCCGCTCGATTACCATATTTTTGTGTGCTATTGCCCACGCCTTCCGAGTGCGCCAGGCCGCCGGTCTCGGATCGCCTAAAAGGTTTTCGAGCCATCAATTAAGACCTAAGGAACCATAGTCACCGCCTCGCCATGATCGTTCCTCATTTTTTGCATTTTTTGGCAAAAAAACTAGAATTCCGCCTGATTCCCATATTTGTGAGTGCGATCGCCCACGCCTTCCGAGTGGATCGGACCCCCCGGAGACGGATCGCCTAAAAACTTTCCGTACTATCAAATGCGACCTAAGGAACCATAGTCACTGCCCCGCCATGAGCGTTCCTCATTTTTTGCGTTTTTCAGCCAAAAAACTAGAATTTCGCGCGATTTCCATATTTTCGTGTGCTTTAGCCCACGCCTTCCAAGGGATCCCGGGAACCCCGAACCCCGATCGCCTAAAACTTTTCCGGGCCATCAAATACGACCTAAGGAACCATAGTAACCACCCCGCCATGATCGTTCCTCATTTTTTGCGTTTTTCGGCCAAACAACTAGAATTTCGCGTGATTCCCATATATTTGTGTGTTATAGCCCACGCCTTCCGAGTGGTCCCGGGACCTCCGGACCCCTATCGCCTAAAATCTTTCCGGACTATCAAATACGACCTAAGGAACCATAGTATCCGCCCCGCCATGATCGTTCCTCATTTTTTGCGTTTTTCGGCCAAACAACTAGAATTCCGCGTGATTCCCATATTTTTGTGTGTTATAGCCCACGCCTTCCGAGTGGTCCCGGGACCTCCGGACCCGTATAGCCTAATATTTTTCCGGACTATCAAATAAGACCTAAGGAACCATAGTCACCGCCCAGCCATGATCGTTCCTAGTTTTTTTCCGTTTTTCGCCCAAAAACAAGAATTCCGCGCGATTCCCATATTTTCATGTCCTATAGCCCACGCCTTCCAAGTGAACCCGGGAACTCCGGACCCCTATCGCCTAAAATTTTTCCGGACTGTCAAATACGACCTAAGGAACCATAGTCACCGCCCAGCCATGATCATTCCTCATTTGTTGCATTTTTCGGCCAAAACACTGGAATTCCGCCCGATTTCAATATTTTTGTGTGCTATTGCCCACCCTTCCAAGTGGTTCCGGGATCCCCGGACCCCGATCGCCTAAAATTTTTCCGGGCCATCAAATACGACCTAAGGAACCATAGTAACCGCCCCGCCATCATCGTTTCTCATTTTTTGCATTTTTCGGCCAAAAAACTAGAATTACGCCCGATTCCTATAATTTTGTGTGCTATACCCACGCCTTCCAAGTGGTCCGGGGAGCCACGGACCCCGATCGCCTAAAATTTTTCCGGACTATCAAATACGACCTAAGGTACCATAGTCACCGCCACACCATTATCGTTCCAAATGCTTTGCATTTTTCGGCCAAAATACTAGAACTCCGCGCGATTTTCATATTTTAGTGTGCTATAGCTTACGCCTTCCGAGTGGTCCCGGGAGCCATGGACCCCGATCGCCTAAAATTTTTTGGGCCATCAAATACGACCTAAGGAACCATAATCACCGCCCCGCCTTGATTGTACCTCATTTATGGCATTTTTCGTCCAAAAAACTAGAATTCCGCTCGATTACCATATTTTTGTGTGCTATTGCCCACGCCTTTCGAGTGGGCCGGGCCGCCGGACTCGGATCGCCTAAAAAATTTTCGGGCAATCAATTAGGACCTAAGGAACCATAGTCACTGCCACGCCATGATCGTTCCTCATTTTTTGCATTTTTTGGCCAAAAAATTAGAATTCCGCCCGATTCCCATATTTTTGTGTGCTATCGCCCACGCCTTCTGAGTGGGTCGGGCCCCCGGGAGCTGGATAGCCTAAAATTTTTCCGGACTATCAAATACGACCTAAGGAACCATAGTCACCGCCCCGCCATGATCGTTCCTAGTCTTTTGCTTTTTCACCCAAAAAACTAGAATTCTGCGCGATTTCCATATTTTCGTGTGCTTTAGCCCACGCCTTCCAAGGGGTCCCGGGAACCCCGAACCCCGATCGCCTAAAACTTTTTCGAGCCATCAAATATGACCTAAGGAACCATAGTAACCACCCCGCCATGATCGTTCCTCATTTTTTGCGTTTTTCGGCCAAACAACTAGAATTCCGCGCGATTCCCATATTTTTGTGTATTATAGCCCACGCCTTCCGAGTGGACCCGGGACCTCCTGACCCCTATTGCCTAAAATTTTTCCGGACTATCAAATACGACCTAAGGAACCATAGTATTCTCCCCGCCATGATTGCTTCTCATTTTTTGCATTTTTCGGCCAAACAACTAGAATTTTGCCCGATTCCCATATTTTCGAGTGCTATACCCACGCCTTACAAGTGGTCCCGGGTCTCCGGACCCCTATCGCCTAAAACTTTTTCGGACTATCAAATAAGACCTAAGGAACCATAGTCACCGCCCAGCCATGATCGTTCCTTATTTTTTGCATTTTTCGGCCAAACAACTAGAATTCCGCGCGATTCCCATATTTTTGTGTGTTATAGCCCACGCCTTCCGAGTGGTCCCGGGACCTCAGGACCCCTATCGCCTAAAATTTTTCCGGTCTATCAAATACGACCTAAGGAACTATAGTCACCGCCCAGCCATGATCATTCCTCATTTGTTGCATTTTTCGGCCAAAACACTGGAATTCCGCCCGATTTCAATATTTTTGTGTGCTATTGCCCACCCTTCCCAGTGGTTCCGGGACCCCCGGACCCCGATCGCCTAAAAGTTTTCCGGGCCATCAAATATGACCTAAGGAACCATAGAAACCGCCCCACCATCATCGTTTCTCATTTTTTGCATTTTTCGGCCAAAAAACTAGAATTACGCCCGATTCCCATATTTTCGTGTGCTATACCCACGCCTTCCAAGTGGTCCGGGGAGCCGCGAACCCCGATCGCCTAAAATTTTTCTGGACTATCAAATACGACCTAAGGTACCATAGTCACCGCCCCCACCATGATCGTTCCAAATGCTTTGCATTTTTCGGCCAAAAAACTAGAACTCTGCGCGATTTGCATATTTTAGTGTGCTATATAGCTTACGCTTTCCGAGTGGTCCCGGGAGCCGTGGACCCCGGTCGCCTAAAATTTTCCGGGCCATCAAATATGACCTAAGGAACCATAGTCACCGCCCTGCCATGATCGTTCCTCATTTATTGCGTTTTTCGGCCAAAAAACTAGAATTCCGCTCAATTACCATATTTTTGTGTGCTATTGCCCATGCCTTCCGAGTGGGCCGGACCGCCGGACTCGGATCGCCTAAAAAATTTTCGGGCCATCAATTAGGACCTAAGGAACCATAGTCACCACCTCGCCATGATCGTTCCTCATTTTTTGCATTTTTTGGCCAATAAACTAGACTTCCGCCCGATTCTCATATTTTTGTGTGCAATCGCCCATGCCTTCCGAGTGGGTCGGGCCCCCGGAGCCGGATCGCCTAAAAATTTTCCGGACTATCAAATACGACCTAAGGAACCGTAGTCACCTCCCCACCATGATCGTTCCTAGTCTTTTGCGTTTTTCAGCCAAAAAACTAGAATTCCGCGCGATTTCCATATTTTCTTATGCTTTAGCCCACGCCTTCCGAGTGGGCCGGGCCGCCGGTCTCGGATCGCCTAAAAAAATTACGGGCCATCAATTAAGACCTAAGGAACCATAGTCACCGCCTCTCCATGATCGTTCATCATTTTTTGCATTTTCTGGCCAAAAAACTAGAATTCCGCCCGATTCCCATATTTTTGTGTGCTATCGCCCAGGCCTTCCGAGTGGGTCAGGCCCCCCGGAGCTGGATCGTCTAAAAAGTTTTCAGACTATCAAATACGACCTAAGGAACCATAGTCACCACCCCTCCATGATTGTTCCTAGTCTTTTGCGTTTTCAGCCAAAAAACTAGAATATCGCGCGATATCCATATTTTCGTGTGCTTTTCCAAGGGGTCCCGGGAACCCCGAACCCCGATCGCCTAAAAATTTTCCAGGCCATCAAATACGACCTAAGGAACCATAGTAACCACCCCGCCCTGATCGTTCCTCATTTTTTGCGTAATTCGGCCAAACAACTAGAATTCTGCGCGATTCCCAAATTTTTGTGTGTTATAGCCCACGCCTTCCGAGTGGTCCCGGGACCTCCTGACTCCTATCGCCTAAATTTTTTTCGGACTATCAAATACAACCTAAGGAACCATAGTATCCGCCCCGCCATGATCGCTCCTCATTTTTTGCGTTTTTTGGCCAAACAACTAGAATTACGCGCGATTCCCATATTTTTGTGTGTTATAGCCCACACCTTCCGAGTGGTCCCGGGACCTCCGGACCCCTATCGCCTAAAATTTTTCCGGACTATCAAATACGACCTAAGGAACCATAGTCACCACCCAGCCATGATCATTCCTCATTTGTTGCATTTTTCTGCCAAAAAACTAGAATTCCGCCCGATTCCCATATTTTCGTGTGCTATACCCACGCCTTACAAGTGGTCCCGGGTCTCCGGACCCCTATCGCCTAAAACTTTTCCGGACTATCAAATAAGACCTAAGGAACCATAGTCACCGCCCAGCCATGATCGTTCCTTACTTTTTGCATTATTCGGCCAAAAATCTAGAATTCCGCGCGATTCCCATATTTTTGTGTGTTTTAGCCCACACCTTCCGAGTGGTCCCGGGACCTCAGGACCCCTATCGCCTAAAATTTTTCCGGACTATCAAATACGACCTAAGGAACCATAGTCACCGCCCAGCCATGATCATTCCTCATTTGTTGCGTTTTTTGGCCAAAAAACTAGAATTCCGCCCGATTACAATATTTTTGTGTGCTATTGCCCACCCTTCCCAGTGGTTCCGGGACCCCCAGACCCCGATCGCCTAAAATTTTTCCGGGCCGTCAAATATGACCTAAGGAACCATAGTAACTGCCCCGCCATCATCGTTTCTCATTTTTTGCATTTTTCGGCCAAAAAACTAGAATTACGCCCGATTCCCATATTTTCGTGTGCTATACCCACGCCTTCCAAGTGGTCCGGGGAGACGCGGACCCCAATCGCCTAAAATTTTTCTGGACTATCAAATACGACCTAAGGTACCATAGTCACCGCCCCACCATGATCGTTCCAAATGCTTTGCATTTTTCGGCCAAAAAACTAGAACTCCGCGCGATTTGTATATTTTCGTGTACTATAGCTTACGCCTTCCGAGTGGTCCTGGGAGCCATGGACCCCGATCGCCTAAAATTTTCCGGGCCATCAAATATGACCTAAGGAACCATAGTCACCGCCCCGCCATGATCGTTCCTCATTTATTGCATTTTTCGGCCAAAAAACTAGAATTCCGCTCGATTACAATATTTTTGTGTGGTATTGCCCACGCCTTCCGAGTGGGCCGGACCGCCGGACTCGGATCGCCTAAAACTTTTTCGGGCCATCGCTTAGGACCTAAGGAACCATAGTCACCGCCTCGCCACGATCGTTCCTCATTTTTTGCATTTTTTGGCCAATAAACTAGAATTCCGCCCGATTCTCATATTTTTTTCTGCTGTCGCCCACGCTTTCCGAGTGGGTCGGGCCCCCGGAGCCGGATCGCCTAAAAATTTTCCGGACTATCAAATACGACCTAAGGAACCATAGTCACCGCCCCGCCATGATCGTTCCTAGTCTTTTGCGTTTTCAGCCAAAAAACTAGAATTCCGCGCGATTTCCATATTTTCTTGTGCTTTAGCCCACGCCTTCCGAGTGGGCCGGGCCGCCGGTCTCGGATCGCCTAAAAAAATTACGGGCCATCAATTAAGACCTAAGGAACCATAGTCACCGCCTCTCCATGATCGTTCCTCATCTTTTTGCATTTTCTGGCCAAAAAACTAGAATTCCGCCCGATTCCCATATTTTTGTGTGCTATCACCCACGCCTTCCGAGTGGGTCAGGCCCCCCGGAGCTGGATCGCCTAAACATTTTTCGGAGTATGAAATACGACCTAAGGAACCATAGTCACTGCCCCTCCATGATCGTTTCTAGTCTTTTGCGTTTTTCAGCCAAAAAACTAGAATTTCGCGCAATTTCCATATTTTCGTGTGCTTTTCCAAGGGGTCGCGGGAACCCCGAACCCTTAAAAATTTTCCGGGCCATCAAATATGACCTAAGGAACCATAGAAACCACCCCGCCATGATCGTTCCTCATTTTTTGCGTTTTTCGGCCAAACAACTAGAATTCTACGCGATTTCCATATTTTTGTGTGTTATAGCCCACGCCTTCTGAGTGGTCCCGGGACCTCCTGACCTCTATCGCCTAAAATTTTTCCGGACTATCAAATATGATCTAAGGAACCATAGTATCCGCCCCGCCATGGTCGCTCCTCATTTTTTGCGTTTTTCGGCCAAACAACTAGAATTACGCGCGATTCCCATATTTTTGTGTGTTATAGCCCACACCTTCCGAGTGGTCCCGGGACCTCCTGACCCCTATTGCCTAAAATATTTCCGGACTATCAAATACGACCTAAGGAACCATAGTATTCGCCCCGCCATGATTGTTTCTCATTTTTTGCATTTTTCGGCCAAACAACTAGAATTTCGCCCGATTCCCATATTTTCGTGTGCTATACCCACGCCTTACAAGTGGTCCCGGGTCTCCGGACCCCTATCGCCTAAAACTTTTCCGGACTATCAAATAAGACCTAAGGAACCATAGTCACCGCCCAGCCATGATCGCTCCTAATGTTTTGCGTTTTTTGGCCAAACAACTAGAATTCCGCGCGATTCCCATATTTTTGTGTGTTATAGCCCACACCTTCCGAGTGGTCCCGGGACCTCAGGACCCCTATCGCCTAAAATTTTTCCGGACTATCAAATACGACCTAAGGAACCATAGTCACCGCCCAGCCATGATCATTCCTCATTTGTTGCGTTTTTCGGCCAAAAAACTAGAATTCCGCCCGATTACAATATTTTTGTGTGCTATTGCCCACCCTTCCCAGTGGTTCCGGGACCCCCGGACCCCGATCGCCTAAAATTTTTCCGGGCTGTCAAATACGACCTAAGGAACAATAGTAACCGCCCCGCCATCATCGTTTCTCATTTTTTGCATTTTTCGGCCAAAAAACTAGAATTACGCCCGATTCCCATATTTTCGTGTGCTATACCCACGCCTTCCAAGTGGTCCGGGGAGACGCGGACCCCGATCGCCTAAAATTTTTCTGGACTATCAAATACGACCTAAGGCACCATAGTCACCGCCCCACCATGATCGTTCCAAATGCTTTGCATTTTTCGGCCAAAAAACTAGAACTCCGCGCGATTTGTATATTTTCGTGTGCTATAGCTTACGCCTTCCGAGTGGTCCCGGGAGCCGTGGACCCCGATCGCCTAAAATTTTCCGGGCCATCAAATATGACCTAAGGAACCATAGTCACCGCCCCGCCATGATCGTTCCTCATTTATTGCATTTTTCGGCCAAAAAACTAGAATTCCGCTCGATTACCATATTTTTGTGTGGTATGGCCCACGCCTTCCGAGTGGGCCGGACCGCCGGACTCGGATCGCCTAAAAACTTTTTGGGCCATCAATTAGGACCTAAGGAACCATAGTCACCGCCTCACCACGATCGTTCCTCATTTTTTGCATTTTTTGGCCAATAAACTAGAATTCCGCCCGATTCTCATATTTTTGTGTGCTATCGCCCACGCCTTCCGAGTGGGTCGGGCCCCCGGAGCCGGATCGCCTAAAAATTTTTCGGACTATCAAATACGACCTAAGGAACCATAGTCACCGCCCCGCCATGATCGTTCCTAGTCTTTTGCGTTTTTCAGCCAAAAAACTAGAATTCCGCGCGATTTCCATATTTTCTTGTGCTTTAGCCCACGACTTCCGAGTGGGCCGGGCCGCCGGTCTCGGATCGCCTAAAAAAGTTACGGGCCATCAATTAAGACCTAAGGAACCATAGTCACCGCCTCTCCATGATCGTTCCTCATTGTTTGCATTTTCTGGCCAAAAAATTAGAATTCCGCCCGATTCCCATATTTTTGTGTGCTATCGCCCACGCCTTCCGAGTGGGTCAGGCCCCCGGAGCCGGATCGCCTAAAAAATTTTCGGACTATCAAATACGACCTAAGGAACCATAGTCACCGCCCCGCCATGATCGTTCCTAGTCTTTTGCGTTTTTCAGCCAAAAAACTAGAATTTCGCGCGATTTCCATATTTTCGTGTGCTTTTCCAAGGGGTCCCGGGAACCCCGAACCCCGATCGTCTAAAAATTTTCCGGGCCATCAAATACGACCTAAGAAACCATAGTAACCACCCCGCCATGGTCGTTCCTCATTTTTTGCGTTTTTCGGCAAAACAACTAGAATTCTACGCGATTCCCATATTTTTGTGTGTTATAGCCCACGCCTTCTGAGTGGTCCCGGGACCTCCTGACCTCTATCGCCTAAAATTTTTCCGGACTATCAAATACGACCTAAGGAACCATAGTCACCGCCCAGCCATGATCATTCCTCATTTGTTGCGTTTTTCGGCTAAAAAACTAGAATTCTGCCCGATTACAATATTTTTGTGTGTTATTGCCCACCCTTCCCAGTGGTTCCGGGACCCCCGGACCCCGATCGCCTAAAATTTTTCCGGGCCATCTAATACGACCTAAGGAACCATAGTAACCGCCCCGCCATCATCGTTTCTTATTTTTTGCATTTTTTGGCCAAAAAACTAGAATTACGCCCGATTCCCATATTTTCGTGTGCTATACCCATGCCTTCCAAGTGGGCCGGGGAGCTGCGGACCCCGATCGCCTAAAATTTTTCCAGACTATCAAATACGACCTAAGGTACCATAGTCACCGCCCCACCAGTATCGTTCCAAATGCTTTGCATTTTTCGGCAAAAAAACTAGAACTCCGCGCGATTTGCATATGTTAGTGTGCTATAGCTTACGCCTTCCGAGTGGTCCCGAGAGCCGTGGACCCCGATCGCCTAAAATTTTCCGGGCCATCATATATGACCTAAGGAACCATAGTCACCGCCCCGCCATGATCATTCCTCATTTATTGCGTTTTTCGGCCAAAAAACTAGAATTCCGCTCGATTACCATATTTTTGTGTGCTATTGCCCACGCCTTCCTAGTGGGCCGGGCCGCCGGTCTCGGATCGCCTAAAAATTTTCGGGCCATCAATTAAGACCTAAGGAACCATAGTCACCGCCTCGCCATGATCGTTCCTCATTTTTTGCATTTTTTGGCCAAAAAACTAGAATTCCGCCCGATTCCCATATTTTTGTGTTCTATCGCCCACGCCTTCCGAGTGGGTCGGGCCCCCGGAGCCGAATCGCCTAAAAATTTTCCGGACTATTAAATACGACCTAAGGAACCATAGTCACCGCCCCGCCATGATAGTTCCTAGTCTTTTGCGTTTTTCAGCCAAAAAACTAGAATTTCGCGCGATTTCCATATTTTCGTGTGCTTTAGCCCACGCCTTCCAAGGGGTCCCGGGAACCCCGAACCCCGATCGCCTAAAAATTTTCCGGGCCATCAAATACGACCTAAGGAACCATAGTAACCACCCCTCCATGATCGTTCCTCATTTTTTGCATTTTTCGGCCAAACAACTAGAATTCTGCGCGATTCCCATATTTTTGTGTGTTATAGCCCACGCCTTCCGAGTGGTCCTGGGACCTCCTGACCCCTATCGCCTAAAATTTTTCCGGACTATCACATACGACCTAAGGAACCATAGTCACCGCCCAGCCATGATCATTCCTCATTTGTTGCGTTTTTTGGCCAAAAAACTAGAATTCCGCCCGATTACAATATTTTTTTGTGCTATTGCCCACCCTTCCATGTGGTTCCGGGACCCTCGGACCCCGATCGCCTAAAATTTTTCCGGACTATCAAATACGACCTAAGGAACCATAGTCACCGCCCAGCCATGATCATTCCTCATTTGTTGCATTTTTTGGCCAAAAAACTAGAATTTCGCCCGAATACAATATTTTTGTGTGCTATTGCCCACCCTTCCAAGTGGTTCCGGGACCCCCGGAGCCAGATCGCCTAAAATTTTTTCGGGCCGTCAAATACGACCTAAGGAACCAAAGTAACCGCCCTGCAATCATCTTTTCTCATTTTTTTCATTTTTCGGCAAAAAAACTAGAATTACGCCCGATTCCCATATTTTCGTGTGCTATACCCACGCCTTCCAAGTGGTTCGGGGAGCCGCGGACCCCGATCGCCTAAATTTTTCTGGACTATCAAATACGACCTAAGGTACCATAGTCACCGCCCCACCATGATCGTTCCAAATGCTTTGCATTTTTCGGCCAAAAAACTAGAACTCCGCACGATTTGCATATTTTAGTGTGCTATAGCTTACGCCTTCTGAGTGGTCCCGGGAGCCGTGCACCCCGATCGCCTAAAATTTTCCGGGCCATAAAATACGACCTAAGGAACCATAGTCACCGCCCCGCCATGATCGTTCATCATTTATTGCGTTTTTCGGCCAAAAAACTAGAATACCACTCGATTACCATATTTTTGTGTGCTATTGCCCACGCCTTCCGAGTGGGCCGGGCCGCCGGTCTCGGATCGCCAAAAAAATTTTTGGGCCAACAATTAAGACCTAAGGAACCATAGTCACCGCCTCGCCATGATCGTTCCTCATTTTTTGCATTTTTTGGCCAAAAAACTAGAATTCCACCCGATTCCCATATTTTTGTGTGCTATCGCCCACGACTTCCGAATGGGTCGGGCCCCCCGGAGCTGGATCGCCTAAAAATTTTCCAGACTATCAAATACGACCTAAGGAACCATTGTCACCGCCCCGCCATGATCGTTCCTAGTCTTTTGCGTTTTTCAGCCAAAAAACTAGAATTTCGCGCGATTTCCATATTTTCGTGTGCTTTAGCCCACGCCTTCCTAGGGGTCCCGGGAACCCCGAACCCCAATCGCCTAAAACTTTTCCGGGCTATCAAATACGACCTAAGGAACCATAGTAACCACCCCGCCATGATCGTTCCTCATTTTTTGCATGTTTCGGCCAAACAACTAGAATTCCGCCTGATTCCCATATTTTTGTGTGTTCCCACGCCTTCCGAGTGGTCCCGGGACCTCCTGACCCCTATCGCCTAAAATTTTTCCGGACTATCAAATACGACCTAAGGAACCATAGTATCCGCCCCGCCATGATCGTTCCTCATTTTTTGCGTTTTTCGGCCAAACAACTAGAATTACGTGCGATTCCCATATTTTTGTGTGTTATAGCCCACGCCTTCCGAGTGGTCCCGGGACCTCCGGACCCCTATCGCCTAATATTTTTCCGGACTATCAAATACGACCTAAGGAACCATAGTCAACGCCCAGCCATGATCATTCCTCATTTGTTGCGTTTTTCGGCCAAAAAACTAGAATTCCGCCCGATTACAATATTTTTGTGTGCTATTGCCCACCCTTCAAAGTGGTTCTGGGACCCCCGGACCCCGATCGCCTAAAATATTTACGGGCCGTCAAATACGACCTAAGGAACCATAGTAACCGCCCCGCCATCATCGTTTCTCATTTTTTTGTATTTTTCGGCCAAAAAACTAGAATTACGCTCGATTCCCATATTTTCGTATCACGCCTTCCAAGTGGTCCGGGGAGCCGCGAACCCCGATCGCCTAAAATTTTTCCGGACTATCAAATACGACCTAAGGTACCATAGTCACCGCCCCACCATGATCGTTCCAAATGCTTTGCATTTTTCGGCCAAAAAACTAGAACTCCGCGCGATTTGCATATTTTAGTGTGCTATAGCTTACGCCTTCCGAGTGGTCCCGGGAGCCGTGGACCCCGATCGCCTAAAATTTTCCGGGCCATCAAATATGACCTAAGGAACCATAGTCACTGCCCCGCCATGATCGTTCCTCATTCATTGCGTTTTTTGGCCAAAAAACTAGAATTCCGCTCGATTACCATATTTTTGTGTGCTATTGCCCATGCCTTCCGAGTGGGCCGGGCCGCCGGTCTCGGATCGCCTAAAAGATTTTCGGGCCATCAATTAAGACCTAAGGAACCATAGTCACCACCTCGCCATGATCGTTCCTCAGTTTTTGCATTTTTTGGCCAAAAAACTAGAATTCCGCCGATTCCCATATTTTTGTGTGCTATCGCCCACTCCTTCCGAGTGGGTCGGCCCCCCGGAGCCGGATCGCCTAAAAATTTTCCGTACTATCAAATACAACCTAAGGAACCATAGTCACCGCCCAGCCATGATCATTCCTAGTCTTTTGCGTTTTTAAGCCAAAAACTAGAATTTCGCGCGATTTCCATATTTTGGTGTGCTTTAGCCCACGCCTTCCAAGGGGTCCCGGGAACCCCGAACCCCGATCGCCTAAAATATTTCTGGGAAATCCAATACGACCTAAGGAACCATAGTAACCACCCCACCATGATCGTTCCTCATTTTTTGCGTTTTTCGGCCAAACTACTAGAATTCCGCGCGATTCCCATATTTTTGTGTGTAATAGCCCACACCTTCCGAGTGGTCCCGGGTCTCCGGACCCCTATCGCCTTAAATTTTTTCGAACTATCAAATAAGGCGGAACCATAGTCACCGCCTAGCCATGATCGTTCCATATTTTTTGCATTTTTCGGCCAAAAAACTAGAATTACGCCCGATTCCCATATTTTCGTGTGCTATACCCACGCCTTCCAAATGGTCCGGGGAGCCGCAGACCCCGATCGCCTAAAATTTTTCAGGACTATCAAATATGACCTAAGGTACCATAGTCACCGCCCCACCATGATCGTTCCAAATGCTTTGCATTTTTCGGCCAAAAAACTAGAACTCCGCACGATTTGCATATTTTAGTGTGCTATAGCTTACTCCTTCCGAGTTGTCCCGGGAGCCGTGGACCCCGATCGCATAAAGTTTTCCGGGCTATCAAATAAGACCTAAGGAACCATAGTCACCGCCCCGCCATGATTGTTCCTCATTTATTGCGTTTTTCGGCCAAAAAAACTAGAATTCCGCTCGATTACCATATTTTTGTGTGCTATTGCCCACGCCTTCCGAGTGGGCCGGGCCGCCGGTCTCGGATCGCCTAAAAAAATTTTGGGCCATCAATTAAGACCTAAGGAACCATAGTCACCACCTCGCCATGATCGTTCCTCATTTTTTGCATTTTTTGGCCAAAAAACTAGAATTCCGCCCGATTCCCATATTTTTGTGTGCTATCGCCCACGCCTTCCGAGTGGGTCGGGCCCCCCAGAGCCGGATCGCCTAAAAAATTTCCGGACTATCAAATACTACCTAAGGAACCATAGTCACTGCCCCGCCATGATCGTTCCTAGTCTTTTGCGTTTTTCAGCCAAAAAACTAGAATTTCGCGCGATTTTCATATTTTCGTGTGCTTTAGCCCACGCCTTCCAAGGGGTCCCGGGAACCCCCGAACCCCGATTGCCTAAAAATTTTCCGGGCCATCAAATACGACCTAAGGAACCATAGTAACCACCCCACCATGATCGTTCCTTATTTTTTGCATTTTTCAGCCAAACAACTAGAATTCCGCGCGGTTCCCATATTTTTGTGTGTTATAGCCCACGCCTTCTAAGTGGTCCCGGGACCTCCTGACCCCTATCGCCTAAAATTTTTCCGGACTATCAAATACGACCTAAGGAACCATAGTATCCGCCCCGCCATGTTCGTTCCTCATTTTTTGCATTTTTCGGCCAAAAAACTAGAATTACGCCCGATTCCCATATTTTCGTGTGCTATACCCACGCCTTCCAAGTGGTCCGGGGAGCCGCGAACCCCGATCGCCTAAAATTTTTCCGGACTATCAAATACGACCTAAGGTACCATAGTCACCGCCCCACCATGATCGTTCCAAATGCTTTGCATTTTTCGGCCAAAAAACTAGAACTCCGCGCGATTTGCATATTTTAGTGTGCTATAGCTTACGCCTTCCGAGTGGTCCCGGGAGCCGTGGACCCCGATCGCCTAAAATTTTCCGGGCCATCAAATATGACCTAAGGAACCATAGTCACCGCCCCGCCATGATCGTTCCTCATTCATTGCGTTTTTTGGCCAAAAAACTAGAATTCCGCTCGATTACCATATTTTTGTGTGCTATTGCCCATGCCTTCCGAGTGGGCCGGGCCGCCGGTCTCGGATCGCCTAAAAGATTTTCGGGCCATCAATTAAGATCTAAGGAACCATAGTCACCACCTCGCCATGATCGTTCCTCAGTTTTTGCATTTTTTGGCCAAAAAACTAGAATTCCGCCGATTCCCATATTTTTGTGTGCTATCGCCCACTCCTTCCGAGTGGGTCGGCCCCCCGGAGCCGGATCGCCTAAAAATTTTCCGTACTATCAAATACAACCTAAGGAACCATAGTCACCGCCCAGCCATGATCATTCCTAGTCTTTTGCGTTTTTAAGCCAAAAAACTAGAATTTCGCGCGATTTCCATATTTTGGTGTGCTTTAGCCCACGCCTTCCAAGGGGTCCCGGGAACCCCGAACCCCGATCGCCTAAAATATTTCTGGGCCATCCAATACGACCTAAGGAACCATAGTAACCACCCCACCATGATCGTTCCTCATTTTTTGCGTTTTTCGGCCAAACAACTAGAATTCCGCACGATTCCCATATTTTTGTGTGTTATAGCCCACACCTTCCGAGTGGTCCCGGGTCTCCGTACCCCTATCGCCTAAAATTTTTTCGAACTATCAAATAAGGTGGAACCATAGTCACTGCCTAGCCATGATCGTTCCTTATTTTTTGCATTTTTCGGCCAAAAAACTAGAATTACGCCCGATTCCCATATTTTCGTGTGCTATACCCACGCCTTCCAAGTGGTCCGGGGAGCCGCAGACCCCGATCGCCTAAAATTTTTCAGGACTATCAAATATGACCTAAGGTATAGTCACCGCCCCACCATGATCGTTCCAAATGCTTTGCATTTTTCGGCCAAAAAACTAGAACTCCGCGCGATTTGCATATTTTAGTGTGCTATAGCTTACTCCTTCCGAGTTGTCCCGGGAGCCGTGGACCCCGATCGCATAAAGTTTTCCGGGCCATCAAATAAGACCTAAGGAACCATAGTCACCGCCCCGCCATGATTGTTCCTTATTTATTGCGTTTTTCGGCCAAAAAACTAGAATTCCGCTCGATTACCATATTTTTGTGTGCTATTGCCCACGCCTTCTAAGTGGGCCGGGCCGCCGGTCTCGGATCGCCTAAAAAAATTTTGGGCCATCAATTAAGACCTAAGGAACCATAGTCACCACCTCGCCATGATCGTTCCTCATTTTTTGCATTTTTTGGCCAAAAAACTAGAATTCCGCCCGATTCCCATATTTTTGTGTGCTATCGCCCACGCCTTCCGAGTGGGTCGGGCCCCCCGGAGCCGGATCGCCTAAAAATTTTCCGGACTATCAAATACGACCTAAGGAACCATAGTCACCGCCCCGCCATGATCGTTCCTAGTCTTTTGCGTTTTTCAGCCAAAAAACTAGAATTTCGCGCGATTTTCATATTTTCGTGTGCTTTAGCCCACGCCTTCTAAGGGGTCCCGGGAACCCCGAACCCCGATTGCCTAAAAATTTTCCGGGCCATCAAATACGACCTAAGGAACCATATTAACCACCCCACCATGATCGTTCCTTATTTTTTGCGTTTTTCAGCCAAACAACTAGAATTCCGCGCGGTTCCCATATTTTTGTGTGTTATAGCCCACGCCTTCTAAGTGGTCCCGGGACCTCCTGACCCCTATCGCCTAAAATTTTTCCGGACTATCAAATACGACCTAAGGAACCATAGTATCCGCCCCGCCATGTTCGTTCCTCATTTTTTGCATTTTTCGGCCAAAAAACTAGAATTACGCCCGATTCCCATATTTTCGTGTGCTATACCCACGCCTTCCAAGTGGTCCGGGGAGCCGCGAACCCCGATCGCCTAAAATTTTTCCGGACTATCAAATACGACCTAAGGTACCATAGTCACCGCCCCACCATGATCGTTCCAAATGCTTTGCATTTTTCGGCCAAGAAACTAGAACTCCGCGCGATTTGCATATTTTAGTGTGCTATAGCTTACGCCTTCCGAGTGGTCCCGGGAGCTGTGGACCCCGATCGCCTAAAATTTTCCGGGCCATCAAATATGACCTAAGGAACCATAGTCACCGCCCCGCCATGATCGTTCCTCATTCATTGCGTTTTTTGGCCAAAAAACTAGAATTCCGCTCGATTACCATATTTTTGTGTGCTATTGCCCATGCCTTCCGAGTGGGCCGGGCCGCCGGTCTCGGATTGCCTAAAAGATTTTCGGGCCATCAATTAAGACCTAAGGAACCATAGTCACCACCTCGCCATGATCGTTCCTCAGTTTTTGCATTTTTTGGCCAAAAAACTAGAATTCCACCGATTCCCATATTTTTGTGTTCTATCGCCCACTCCTTCCGAGTGGGTCGGCCCCCCGGAGCCGGATCGCCTAAAAATTTTCCGTACTATCAAATACTACCTAAGGAACCATAGTCACCGCCCCGCCATGATCGTTCCTAGTCTTTTGCGTTTTTCAGCCAAAAAACTAGAATTTCGTGCGATTTCCATATTTTCGTGTGCTTTAGCCCACGCCTTCCAAGGGGTCCCGGGAACCCCGAACCCCGATCGCCTAAAAATTTTCCAGGCCATCAAATACGACCTAAGGAACCATAGTAACCACCCCACCATGATCGTTCCTTATTGTTTGCGTTTTTCGGCAAACAACTAGAATTCCGCGCGATTCCCATATTTTTGTGTGTTATAGCCCACGCCTTCCGAGTGGTCCCGGGACCTCCTGACCCCTATCACCTAAAATTTTTCCGGGCCGTTAAATACAACCTAAGGAACCATAGTAACTGCCCCGCCATCATCGTTTCTCATTTGTTGCATTTTTCGGCCAAAAAACTAGAATTACGCCTGATTCCCATATTTTCGTGTGCTATACCCACGCCTTCCAAGTGGTCCGGGGAGCCGCGGACCCCGATCGCCTAAAATTTTTCTGGACTATCAAATACGACCTAAGGTACCATAGTCACCGCCCCACCATGATCGTTCCAAATGCTTTGCATTTTTCGGCCAAAAAACTAGAACTCCGCGCGATTTGCATATTTTAGTGTGCTATAGCTTACGCCTTCCGAGTGGTCCCGGGAGCCGTGGACCCCGATCGCCTAAAATTTTCCGGGCCATCAAATATGACCTAAGGAACCATAGTCACCGCCCCGCCATGATCGTTCCTCATTCATTGCGTTTTTTGGCCAAAAAACTAGAATTCCGCTCGATTACCATATTTTTGTGTGCTATTGCCCATGCCTTCCGAGTGGGCCGGGCTGCCGGTCTCGGATTGCCTAAAAGATTTTCGGGCCATCAATTAAGACCTAAGGAACCATAGTCACCACCTCGCCATGATCGTTCCTCAGTTTTTGCATTTTTTGGCCAAAAAACTAGAATTCCACCGATTCCCATATTTTTGTGTTCTATCGCCCACTCCTTCCGAGTGGGTCGGCCCCCCGGAGCCGGATCGCCTAAAAATTTTCCGTACTATCAAATACTACCTAAGGAACCATAGTCACCGCCCCGCCATGATCGTTCCAAGTCTTTTGCGTTTTTCAGCCAAAAAACTAGAATTTCGTGCGATTTCCATATTTTCGTGTGCTTTAGCCCACGCCTTCCAAGGGGTCCCGGGAACCCCGAACCCCGATCGCCTAAAAATTTTCCAGGCCATCAAATACGACCTAAGGAACCATAGTAACCACCCCACCATGATCGTTCCTTATTGTTTGCGTTTTTCGGCAAACAACTAGAATTCCGCGCGATTCCCATATTTTTGTGTGTTATAGCCCACGCCTTCCGAGTGGTCCCGGGACCTCCTGACCCCTATCACCTAAAATTTTTCCGGGCCGTTAAATACAACCTAAGGAACCATAGTAACTGCCCCGCCATCATCGTTTCTCATTTGTTGCATTTTTCGGCCAAAAAACTAGAATTACGCCTGATTCCCATATTTTCGTGTGCTATACCCACGCCTTCCAAGTGGTCCGGGGAGCCGCGGACCCCGATCGCCTAAAATTTTTCTGGACTATCAAATACGACCTAAGGTACCATAGTCACCGCCCCACCATGATCGTTCCAAATGCTTTGCATTTTTCGGCCAAAAAACTAGAACTCCGCGCGATTTGCATATTTTAGTGTGCTATAGCTTACGCCTTCCGAGTGGTCCCGGGAGCCGTGGACCCCGATCGCCTAAAATTTTCCGGGCCATCAAATACGACCTAAGGAACCATAGTCACCGCCCCGCCTTGATCGTTCCTCATTTATTGCGTGATTTCCATATTTTTATGTGCTTTAGCCCACGCCTTCCAAAGGGTCCCGGGAACACCGAACCCCGATCGCCTAAAAATTTTCTGGGCCATCAAATACGACCTAAGGAACCATATTAACCACCCCGCCATGATCGTTCCCTATTTTTTGCATTTTTCGGCCAAACAACTAGAATTCCGCGTGATTCCCATATTTTTGTGTGTTATAGCCCACACCTTCCGAGTGGTCCCGGGACCTCCGGACCCCTATCGCCTAAAATTTTTCCGGACCGTCAAATAAGACCTAAGGAACCATAGTCACCGCCCAGCCATGATCGTTCCTAGTTTTTTCCGTTTTTCGGCCAAAAAACTAGAATTCCACGCGATTCCCATATATTCGTGTCCTATAGCCCACGCCTTCCAAGTGAACCCGGGAACTCCGAACCCCTATCGCCTAAAATTTTTCCAGACTATCAAATACGACCTAAGGAACCATAGTATCCGCCCCGCCATGTTCGTTCCTCATTTTTTGCATTTTTCGGCCAAAAAACTAGAATTACGCCCGATTCCCATATTTTCGTGTGCTATACCCACGCCTTCCAAGTGGTCCGGGGAGCCGCGAACCCCGATCGCCTAAAATTTTTCCGGACTATCAAATACGACCTAAGGTACCATAGTCACCGCCCCACCATGATAGTTCCAAATGCTTTGCATTTTTCGGCCAAAAAACTAGAACTCCGCGCGATTTGCATATTTTAGTGTGCTATAGCTTACGCCTTCCGAGTGGTCCCGGGAGCCGTGGACCCGATCGCCTAAAATTTTTCGGGCCATCAAATATGACCTAAGGAACCATAATCACCGCCCCGCCATGATCGTTCCTCATTTATTGCGTTTTTTGGCCAAAAAACTAGAATTCCGCTCGATTACCATATTTTTGTGTGCTATTGCCCATGCCTTCCGAGTGGGCCGGGCCGCCGGTCTCGGATCGCCTAAAAGATTTTCGGGCCATCAATTAAGACCTAAGGAACCATAGTCACCACCTCGCCATGATCGTTCCTCAGTTTTTGCATTTTTTGGCCAAAAAACTAGAATTCCGCCGATTCCCATATTTTTGTGTGCTATCGCCCACTCCTTCCGAGTGGGTCGGCCCCCCGGAGCCGGATCGCCTAAAAATTTTCCGTACTATCAAATACGACCTAAGGAACCATAGTCACCGCCCAGCAATGATCATTCCTAGTCTTTTGCGTTTTTCAGCCAAAAAACTAGAATTTCGCGCGATTTCCATATTTTGGTGTGCTTTAGCCCACGCCTTCCAAGGGGTCCCGGGAACCCCGAACCCTGATCGCCTAAAATATTTCTGGGCCATCAAATATGACCTAAGGAACCATAGTAACCACCCCACCATGATCGTTCCTCATTTTTTGCGTTTTTCGGCCAAACAACTAGAATTCCGCGCGATTCCCATATTTTTGTGTGTTATAGCCCACACCTTCCGAGTGGTCCCGGGTCTCCGGACCCCTATCGCCTAAAATTTTTTCGAACTATCAAATAAGACCTAAGGAACCATAGTCACCGCCTAGCCATGATCGTTCCTCATTTTTTGAATTTTTCGGCCAAAAACTAGAATTACGCCCGATTCCCATATTTTCGTGTGCTATACCCACGCCTTCCAAGTGGTCCGGGGAGCCGCAGACCCCGATCGCCTGAAATTTTTCCAGACTATCAAATACGATCTAAGGTACCATAGTCACCGCCCCACCATGATCGTTCCAAATGCTTTGCATTTTTGGCCAAAAAACTAGAACTCCGCGCGATTTGCATATTTTAGTGTGCTATAGCTTACTCCTTCCGAGTGGTCCCGGGAGCAGTGGACCCCGATCGCCTAAAGTTTTCCGGGCCATCAAATAAGACCTATGGAACCATAGTCACCGCCCCGCCATGATTGTTCCTCATTTATTGCATTTTTCGGCCAAAAAACTAGAATTCCGCTCGATTACCATATTTTTGTGTGCTATTGCCCACGCCTTCCGAGTGGGCCGGGCCGCCGGTCTCGGATCGCCTAAAAAAATTTTGGGCCATCAATTAAGACCTAAGGAACCATAGTCACCACCTCTCCATGATCGTTCCTCATTTTTTGCATTTTTTGGCCAAAAAACTAGAATTCCGCCCGATTCCCATATTTTTGTGTGCTATAGCCCACGCCTTCCGAGTGGGTCGGGCCCCCGGAGCTGGATCGCCTAAAAATTTTCCGTACTATCAAATACGACCTAAGGAACCATAGTCACCGCCCAGCCATGATCATTACTAGTCTTTTGCGTTTTTCAGCCAAAAAACTAGAGTTTCGCGCGATTTCCATATTTTGGTGTGCTTTAGCCCACGCCTTCCAAGGGGTCCCGGGAACCCCGAACCCCGATCGCCTAAAATATTTCTGGGCCATCAAATACGACCTAAGGAACCATAGTAACCACCCCACCATGATCGTTCCTCATTTTTTGCGTTTTTCGGCCAAACAACTAGAATTCCGCACGATTCCCATATTTTTGTGTGTTATAGCCCACACCTTCCGAGTGGTCCCGGGTCTCCGGACCCCTATCGCCTAAAATTTTTTCGAACTATCAAATAAGACCTAAGGAACCATAGTCACCGCCTAGCCATGATCGTTCCTCATTTTTTGCATTTTTCGGCCAAAAAACTAGAATTACGCCCGATTCCCATATTTTCGTGTGCTATACCCACGCCTTCCAAGTGGTCCGGGGAGCCGCAGACCCCGATCGCCTAAAATTTTTCCGGACTATCAAATACGACCTAAGGTACCATAGTCACCGCCCCACCATGATCGTTCCAAATGCTTTGCATTTTTCGGCCAAAAAACTAGAACTCCGCGCGATTTGCATATTTTAGTGTGCTATAGCTTACTCCTTCCGAGTGGTCCCGGGAGCAGTGGACCCCGATCGCCTAAAGTTTTCCGGGCCATCAAATAAGACCTAAGGAACCATAGTCACCGCCCCGCCATGATTGTTCCTCATTTATTGCATTTTTCGGCCAAAAAACTAGAATTCCGCTCGATTACCATATTTTTGTGTGTTATTGCCCACGCCTTCCGAATGGGCCGGGCCGCCGGTCTCGGATCGCCTAAAAAAATTTTTGGCCATCAATTAAGACCTAAGGAACCATAGTCACCACCTCGCCATGATCGTTCCTCATTTTTTGCATTTTTGGCCAAAAAACTAGAATTTCGCCCGATTCCCATATTTTTGTGTGCTATCGCCCACGCCTTCCGAGTGGGTCGGGCCCCCAGAGCCGGATCGCCTAAAAAATTTACGGACTATCAAATACGACCTAAGGAACCATAGTCACCGCCCCGCCATGATCGTTCCTAGTCTTTTGCGTTTTTCAGCCAAAAAACTAGAATTTCGCGCGATTTCCATATTTTCGTGTGCTTTAGCCCACGCATTCCAAGGGGTCCCGGGAACCCCGAACCCCGATCGCCTAAAAATTTTCCAGGCCATCAAATACGACCTAAGGAACCATAGTAACCACCCCACCATGATCGTTCCTTATTGTTTGCGTTTTTCGGCAAACAACTAGAATTCCGCGCGATTCCCATATTTTTGTGTGTTATAGCCCACGCCTTCCGAGTGGTCCCGGGACCTCCTGACCCCTATTACCTAAAATTTTTCCGGGCCGTTAAATACGACCTAAGGAACCATAGTAACTGCCCCGCCATCATCGTTTCTCATTTGTTGCATTTTTCGGCCAAAAAACTAGAATTACGCCCGATTCCCATATTTTCGTGTGCTATACCCACGCCTTCCAAGTGGTCCGGGGAGCCGCGGACCCCGATCGCCTAAAATTTTTCCGGACTATCAAATACAACCTAAGGTACCATAGTCACCGCCCCACCATGATCGTTCCAAATGCTTTGCATTTTTCGGCCAAAAAACTAGAACTCCGCGCGATTTGCATATTTTAGTGTGCTATAGCTTACGCCTTCCGAGTGGTCCCGGGAGCCGTGGACCCCGATCGCCTAAAATTTTCCGGGCCATCAAATACGACCTAAGGAACCATAGTCACCGCCCCGCCATGATCGTTCCTCATTTATTGCATTTTTTGGCCAAAAACCCACGCCTTCCAAGGGGTCCCGGGAACCCCGAACCCCGATCGCCTAAAAAATTTTCGGGCCATCAAATACGACCTAAGGAACCATATTAACCACCCCGCCATGATCGTTCCCTATTTTTTGCATTTTTCGGCCAAACAACAAGAATTCCGCGCGATTTCCATATTTTTGTGTGTTATAGCCCACACCTTCCGAGTGGTCCCGGGACCTCCGGACCCCTATCGCCTAAAATTTTTCCGGACCGTCAAATAAGACCTAAGGAACCATAGTCACCGCCCAGCCATGATCGTTCCTAGTTTTTTTCGTTTTTCGGCCAAAAAACTAGAATTCCGCGCGATTCCCATATTTTCGTGTCCTATAGCCCATGCCTTCCAAGTGAACCCGGGAACTCCGAACCCCTATCGCCTAAAATTTTTCCGGACTATCAAATACGACCTAAGGAACCATAGTCACCGCCCAGCCATGATCATTCCTCATTTGTTGCGTTTTTTGGCCAAAAAACTAGAATTCCGCCCGATTACAATATTTTTGTGTGTTATTGCCCACCCTTCCAAGTGGTTACGGGACCCCCGGACCCCGATCGCCTAAAATTTTTCCGGGCCATCAAATATGACCTAACGAACCATAGTAACCGCCCCGCCATCATCGTTTCTCATTTTTTGCATTTTTTGGCCATAAAACTAGAATTACGCCTGATTCCCATTTTTTCGTGTGCTATACCCACGCCTTCCAAGTGGTCCGGGGAGCCGCGGACCCCGATCGCCTAAAATTTTTCCGGACTATCAAATACGTCCTAAGGTACCATAGTCACCGCCCCACCATGATCGTTCCAAATGCTTTGCATTTTTCGGCCAAAAAACTATAACTCCGCGCGATTTGAATATTTTAGTGTGCTATAGCTTACGCCTTCCGAGTGGTCCCGGGAGCCGTGGACCCCGATCGCCTAAAATTTTCCGGGCCATCAAATACGATCTAAGGAACCATAGTCACCGCCCCGCCATGATCGTTCCTCATTTATTGCGTTTTTCAACCAAAAAACTAGAATTCCGCTCGATTACAATATTTTTGTGTGCTATTGCCCACGCCTTCCGAGTGGGCCGAACCGCCGGACTCGGATCGCCTAAAAAATTTTAGGGCCATCAATTAGGACCTAAGGAACCATAGTCACCACCTCGCCATGATCGTTCCTCATTTTTGGCCAAAAAACTAGAATTCCGCCCGATTCCCATATTTTTGTGTGCTATCGCCCACGCCTTCCGAGTGGGTCAGGCCCCCGGAGCCGGATCGCCTAAACATTTTCTGGACTATCAAATACGACCTAAGGAACCATAGTCACCGCCCCGCCATAATCGTTCCTAGTCTTTTGCGTTTTTCAGCCAAAAAACTGGAATTCCGCGCGATTTCCATATTTTCTTGTGCTTTAGCCCACGCCTTCCAAGGGGTCCCGGGAATCCTGAACCCCGATCGCCTAAAAATTTTCCGGGCCATCAAATACGACTTAAGGAACCATAGCCCACGCCTTCCGAGTGGTCCCGGGACCTCCTAACCCCTATCGCCTAAAATGTTTCCAGACTATCAAATACGACCTAAGGAACCATAGTATCCGCCCCGCCATGATCGTTCCTCATTTTTTGCGTTTTTCGGCAAAACAGCTAGAATTCCGCGCGATTCCCATATTTTTATGTGTTATAGCCCATACCTTCCGAGTGGTCCCGGGACCTCCGGACCCCTATCGCCTAATATTTTTCCGGACTATCAAATAAGACCAAAGGAACCATAGTCACCGCCGTGCCAAGATCTTTCCATATTTTTTGCATGTTACTGAAAAAGACCTAGAATTTCGCCCGATTCCCATATTTTTGTGTGCTATACCCACGCATTCCGAGTGGTCCCAAGAGCCGAAGACCCCGATCGCCTAAAATTTTTTCGGGCAATCAAATATGACCTAAGGAACCACAGTATCTGCCCCGCCATGATCGTTCCTTATTTTTTGCGTTTTTCGGCCAAACAACTAGAATTCCGTGCGATTCCCATATTTTTGTGTGTTATAGCCCACACCTTCCGAGTGGTCCCGGGACCTCCCGACCCCTATCGCCTAAAATTTTTCAAGACTATCAAATACGACCTAAGGAACCATAGTATCCGCCCCGCTATGATCATTCCTCATTTGTTGCATTTTTCGGCCAAAAAACTAGAATTCCGCCCGATTACAATATTTTTGTGTGCTATTGCCCACCCTTCCAAGTGGTTCCGGGACCCCCGGACCCCGATCGCCTAAAATTTTTCCGGGCCATCAAATACGACCTAAGGAACCATAGTCACCGCCCAGCCATGATCGTTCCTAGTTTTTTAGGTTTTTCGGCCAAAAAACAAGAATTCCGCGCGATTCCCATATTTTCGTGTCCAATAACCCATGCCTTCGAAGTGAACCCGGGAACTCCAGACCCCTATCACCTAAAAGTTTTCCGGACTATCAAATAAGACCTAAGGAACCATAGTCACCGCCCAGCCATGATCATTCCTCATTTGTTGCATTTTTCGGCCAAAAAACTAGAATTTCGCCCGATTACAATATTTTTATGTGTTATTGCCCACCCTTCCAAGTGGTTCCGGGACCCCCGGACCCCGATCGCCTAAAATTTTTCCGGGCCGTCAAATACGACCTAAGGAACCATAGTCACCGCCCAGCCATGATCGTTCCTAGTTTTTTTCGTTTTTCGGCCAAAAAACTAGAATTCCGTGCGATTCCCATATTTTCTTGTCCTATAGCCCACACCTTCCGAGTGGTCCCGGGACCTCCGGACCCCTATCGCCTAAAATTCTTCCGGACTATCAAATACAACCTAAGGAACCATAGTCACCGCCCAGCCATGATCATTCCTCATTTGTTGCGTTTTTCGGCCAAAAAACTAGAATTCCGCCCGATTACAATATTTTTGTGTGCTATTGCCCACCCTTCCAAGTGGTTCCGGGACCCCCGGACCCCGATCGCCTAAAATTTTTCCGGGCCGTCAAATACGACCTAAGGAACCATAGTAACCGCCTCGCCATCATCGTTTCTCATTTTTCGGCCAAAAATACTAGAATTACGCCCGATTCCCATATTTTCGTGTGCTATACCCACGCCTTCCAAGTGGTCCGGGGAGCCGCGGACCCCGATCGCCTAAAATTTTTCCGGACTATCAAATACGACCTAAGGTACCATAGTCACCGCCCCACCATGATCGTTCCAAATGCTTTGCATTTTTCGGCCAAAAAAGTAGAACTCCGCGCGATTTGCATATTTTAGTGTGCTATAGATTACGCCTTCCGAGTGGTCCCGGGAGCCGTGGACCCCGATCGCCTAAAATTTTTCGGGCAACCAAATACGACCTAAGGAACCATAGTCACCGCCTCGCCATGATCGTTCCTCATATTTTGCATTTTTCAGCCAAAAAACTAGAATCCGCCCGATTCCCATATTTTTGTGTGCTATCGCCCACGCCTTCCGAGTGGGTCGGGCCCCCGGAGCCGGATCGCCTAAAAATTTTCCGGACTATCAAATATGACCTAAGGAACCATAGTCACCGCCCCGCCATGATCGTTCCTAGTCTTTTGCGTTTTTCAGCCAAAAAACTAGAATTTCGCGCGATTTCCATATTTTCGTGTGCTTTAGCCCATGCCTTCCAAGGGGTCCCGGGAACCCCGAACCCCGATCGCCTAAAATTTTTCCGGGCCATCAAATACGACCTAAGGAACCATAGTAACCACCCCGCCATGATCGTTCCTTATTTTTTGCATTTTTCAGCCAAACAACTAGAATTCCGCGCGCTTCCCATATTTTTGTGTGTTATAGCCCACGCCTTCCGAGTGGTCCCGGGACCCCCCGACCCCGATCGCCTAAAATTTTTTCGGTCCATCAAATACGACCTAAGGAACCATAGTAACCGCCCCGCCATCATCGTTTCTCATTTTCTGCATTTTTCGGCCAAAAAACTAGAATTACGCCCGATTCCCATATTTTCGGGTGCTATATGCCCACGCCTTCCAAGTGGTCAGGGGAGCCGCGGACCCCGATCGCCTAAAAATTTTCCAGACTATCAAATACGACCTAAGGTACCATAGTCACTGTCCCACCATGATCGTTCCAAATGCTTTGCATTTTTCGGCCTAAAAACTAGAACTCCGCGCGATTTCGATATTTTCGTGTTCTTTAGCCCACGCCTTCTAAGGGGTCCCAGGAACCCCGAACCCCGATCGCCTAAAATTTTTCCGGGCCATCAAAATACGACCTAAGGAACCATAGTAACCACCCCGCCATGATCGTTCCTAATTTTTTGCATTTTTCGGCCAAACAACTAGAATTCCGCGCGATTCCCATATTTTTGTGTGTTATAGCCCACGCCTTCCGAGTGGTCTCGAGACCTCCTGACCCCTATTGCCTAAAAATTTTCCGGACAATCAAATACGACCTAAGGAACCATAGTATCCGCCCCGCCATGATCGTTCCACATTTTTTGCGTTTTTCGGCCAAACAACTAGAATTCCGCGTGACTCCCATATTTTTATGTGTTATAGGCCATGCCTTCCGAGTGGTCCCGGGACCTCCGAACCCCTATCGCCTAAAATTTTTTCGAACTATTAAATATGACCTAAGGAACCATAGTCACCGCCCAGCCATGATAATTCCCCATTTGTTGCGTTTTTCGCCCAAAAATCTAGAATTTCGCCCGATTACAATATTTTTGTGTGCTATTGCCCACCCTTCCAAGTGGTTCCGGGACCCCCGGACCCCGATCGCCTAAAATTTTTCCGGGCCGTCAAATACGACCTAAGGAACCATAGTAACCGCCCCGCCATCATCGTTTCTCATTTTTTGCATTTTTCGGCCAAAAAACTAGAATTACGCCCGATTCCCATATTTTCGTGTGCTATACCCACGCCTTCCAAGTGGTCCGGGGAGCCGCGGACCCCGATCGCCTAAAATTTTTCCGGACTATCAAATACGACCTAAGGTACCATAGTCACCGCCCCACCATGATCGTTCCAAATGCTTTGCATTTTTCGGCCAAAAAAGTAGAACTCCGCGTGATTTGCATATTTTAGTGTGCTATAGCTTACGCCTTCCGAGTGGTCCCGTGAGCCGTGGACCCCGATCGCCTAAAATTTTCCGGGCCATCAAATACGACCTAAGGAACCATAGTCACCGCCCAGCCATGATCGTTCCTCATTTATTGCCTTTTTCGGCCAGAAAACTAGAATTCCGCTCGATTACCATATTTTTGTGTGCTATTGCCCACGCCTTCCGAGTGGGCTGGGGCGCCAGACTCGGATCGCTTAAAAATTTTTCGGGCCATCAATTAGGACTTAAGGAACCATAGTCACCGCGTCACCATGATCGTTCCTTATTTTTTGCATTTTTTGGCCAAAAAACTAGAATTCCGCCCGATTCCCATATTTTTGTGTGCTATCACCCACGCCTTCCGAGTGGGTCGGGCCCCCGGAGCCGGATCGCCTAAAAATTTTCCGGACTATCAAATACGACCTAAGGAACCATAGTCACCGCCCCGCCATGATCGTTCCTAGTCTTTTGCGTTTTTCAGCCAAAAAACAAGAATTCCGCGCGATTTCCATATTTTCGTGTGCTTTAGCCCACGCCTTCCAAGGGGTCCCGGGAACCCCAAACCCCGATCGCCTAAAAATTTTACGGGCCATCAAAGATGACCTAAGGAACCTTAGTAACCACTCCGCCATGATCGTTCCTCATTTTTTGCGTTTTTCGGCCAAACAACTAGAATTCCGCGCGATTCCCATATTTTTGTGTGTTATAGCCCACGCCTTCCGAGTGGTCCCGGGACCTCCTGACCCCTATCACCTAAAAATTTTTCGGACTATCAAATACGACCTAAGGAACCATAGTATCCGCCCCGCCATGATCGTTCCTTATTTTTTGCGTTTTTTGGCCAAACAACTAGAATTCCGCGCGATTCCCATATTTTTGTATGTTATAGCCCACACCTTCCGAGTGGTCCCGGGACCTCCGGACCCCTATCGCCTAAAATTTTTCCGGACTATCAAATACGACCTAAGGAACCATAGTATCCGCCCCGCCATGATCATTCCTTATGTTTTGCATTTGTTGGCCAAAAAACTAGAATTTCGCCCGATTCCCATATTTTTGTTTGCTATCGCCCACCCCTTCCGAGTGGGTCAGGCCCCCCGGAGCCGGATCGCCTATAAATTTTCCGGACTATCAAATACGACCTAAGGAACCATAATCACCTCCCCGCCATGATCGTTCCTAGTTTTTTCTATTTTTCGGCCAAAAAACTAGAATTCCGCGCGATTCCCATATTTTCGTGTCCTATAGCCCACGCCTTCCAAGTGAACCCGGGAACTCCGGACCCCTATCGCCTAAAAATTTTCCGGACTATCAAATACGACCTAAGGAACCATAGTCACCGCCCAGCCATGATCATTCCTCATTTGTTGCGTTTTTCGGCCAAAAAACTAGAATTCCGCCCGATTCCAATATTTTTGTGTGCTATCGCCCACGCCTTCCGAGTGGGTCGGGCCCCCCGGAGCCGGATCTTCTAAAATTTTCTGGACTATCAAATACGACCTAAGGAACCATAGTCACCGCCCCGCCATCATCGTTCCTAGTCTTTTGCATTTTTCAGCCAAAAAACTAGAATTCCGCGCGATTTCCATATTTTCTTGTGCTTTAGCCCACGCCTTCCAAGGGGTCCCGGGAACCCCGAACCCCGATCGCCTAAAAATTTTCCGGACCATCAAATACGACCTAAGGAACCATAGTAACCACCCCGCCATGATCGTTCTTCATTTTTTGCATTTTTCGGCCAAACAACTAGAATTCCGCGCGATTCCCATATTTTTATGTGTTATAGCCCATGCCTACCGAGTGGTCCCGGGACCTCCGGACCCCTATCACCTAAAATTTTTTCGGACTATCAAATACGACCTAAGGAACCATAGTCACCGCCCAGCCATGATCATTCCTCATTTGTTGCGTTTTTCGGCCAAAAAACTAAAATTTCGCCCGATTACAATATTTTTGTGTGCTATTGCCCACCCTTCCAAGTGGTTCCGGGACCCCCGGACCCCGATCGCCTAAAATTTTTCCGGGACGTCAAATACGACCTAAGGAACCATAGTAACTGCCCCGCCATCATCGTTTCTCATTTTTTGGCCAAAAAACTAGAATTACGCCCGATTCCCATATTTCGTGTGCTATACCCACGCCTTCCAAGTGGTCCGGGGAGCCGCGGACCCCGATCGCCTAAAAGTTTTTCGGACTATCAAATACGACCTAAGGAACCATAGTCACCGCCCCGCCATGATCGTTCCAAGTTTTTTTGGTTTTTCGGCCAAAAATCTAGAATTCTGCGCGATTCTCATATTTTCGTGTCCTATAGCCTACGCCTTCCAAGTGAACCCGGGAACTCCGGACCCCTATCGCCTAAGAATTTTCCGGGCCATCAAATACGACCTAAGGAACCATAGTCACCGCCCAGCCATGATCGTTCCTCATTTATTGCCTTTTTCGGCCAAAAAACTAGAATTTCGCTCGATTACCTTATTTTTGTGTGCTATTGCCCACGCCTTCCGAGTGGGATGGGGCGCCGGACTCGGATCTCTTAAAAAATTTTTGGGCCATCAATTGGGACCTAAGGAACCATAGTCACCGCCTCACCATGATCGTTCCTTATTTTTTTGCATTTTTTGGACAAAAAAATAGTATTCCGCCCGATTCCCATATTTTTGTGTGCTATCACCCACGCCTTCCGAGTGGGTCGGGCCCCCCGGAGCCGGATCGCCTAAAAATTTTCCGGACAATCAAATACGACCTAAGGAACCATAGTCACCGCCCCGCCATGATCGTTCCTAGTCTTTTATGTTTTTCAGCCAAAAAACTAGAATTCCGCGCGATTTCCATATTTTCGTGTGCTTTAGCCCACGCCTTCCAAGGGGTCCCGGGAACCCCGAACCCCGATCGCCTAAAAGTTTTTCGGGCTATCAAATACTACCTAAGGAACCATAGTTACCACCCCACCTTGATCGTTCCTCATTTTTTGCGTTTTTCGGCCAAACAACTAGAATTCCGCGCGATTCCCATATTTTTGTGTGTTATAGCCCACGCCTTCCGAGTGGTCCCGGGACCTCCTGACCCCTATCGCCTAAAATTTTTTCGGACTATCAAATATGACCTAAGGAACCATAGTATCCGCCCCGCCATGATCGTTCCTTATTTTTTTGCGTTTTTCGGTCAAACAACTAGAATTCTGCGCGATTCCCATATTTTTGTGTGTTATAGCCCACACCTTCCGAGTGGTCCCGGGACCTCCGGACCCCTATCGCCTAAAATATTTCCAGACTATCAAATACGACCTAAGGAACCATAGTATCCGCCCCGCCATGATCGTTCCTTATGTATCGCCCACGCCTTCCGAGTGGGTCGGGCCCCCCGGAGCCGGATCGCCTAAAAATTTTCCGGACTATCAAATTCGACCTAAGGAACCATAGTCACCGCCCCGCCATGATCGTTCCTAGTTTTTTCTGTTTTTCGGCCAAAAAACTAGAATTCCGTGCGATTCCCATATTTTTGTGTCCTATAGCCCACGCCTTCCAAGTGAAACCGGGAACTCCGGCCCCTATCGCCTAAGAATTTTTCGGACTATCAAATACGACCTAAGGAACCATAGTCACCGCCCAGCCATGATCATTCCTCATTTGTTGCGTTTTTCGGCCAAAAAACTAGAATTCCGCCCGATTACAATATTTTTGTGTGCTATTGCCCACCCTTCTAAGTGGTTCCGGGACCCCCGGACCCTGATCGCCTAAAATTTTTCCGGGCCATCAAATACGACCTAAGGAACCATAGTAACCGCCCCGCCATCATCGTTTCTCATTTTTTGCATTTTTCGGCCAAAAAACTAGAATTACGCACGATTCCCATATTTTCGTGTGCTATACCCACGCCTTCCAAGTGGTCCGGGGAGCCGCGGACCCCGATCGCCTAAAATTTTTTCGGACTATCAAATACGACCTAAGGTACCATAGTCACCGCCCCACCATGATCGTTCCAAATGCTTTGCATTTTTCGGCCAAAAAACTAGAACTCCGCAAGATTTGCATATTTTAGTGTGCTATAGCTTACGCCTTCCGAGTGGTCCCAGGAGCCGTGGACCCCGATCGCCTAAAATTTTCCGGGCCATCAAATACGACCTAAGGAACCATAGTCACCGCCCCGCCATGATCGTTCCTCATTTATTGCCTTTTTCGGCCAAAAAACTAGAATTCCGCTCGATTACCATATTTTTGTGTGCTATTGCCCACGCCTTCCGAGTGGGCCGGGCCGCCGGACTCGGATCGCCTAAAAAATTTTCGGGCCATCAATTAGGACCTAAGGAACCATAGTCACCGCCTCTCCATGATCGTTCCTTATTTTTTGCATTTTTTGGCCAAAACACTAGAATTCCGCCCGATTCCCATATTTTTGTGTGCTATCGCCCACGCCTTCCGAGTGGGTCGGGCCCCCGGAGCTGGATCACCTAATAATTTTCCGGACTATCAAATACGACCTAAGGAACCATAGTCACCGCCCCGCCATGATCGTTCCTAGTCTTTTGCCTTTTTCAGCCAAAAAACTAGAATTCCGCGCGATTTCCATATTTTCGTGTGCTTTAGCCCATGCCTTCCAAGGGGTCCCGGGAACCCCGAACCCCGATCGCCTAAAACGTTTCCGGGCCATCAAATACGACCTAAGGAACCATAGTAACCACCCCGCCATGATTGTTCCTCATTTTTTGCATTTTTCGGCCAAACAAATAGAATTCCGCGCGATTCCCATATTTTTGTGTGTTATAGCCCACGCCTTCCGAGTGGTCCCGGGACCTCCTGACCCCTATCGCCTAAAATTTTTTCGGACTATCAAATACGACCTAAGGAACCATAGTATCTGCCCCGCCATGATTGTTCCTTATTTTTTTACATTTTTCGGCCAAAAAACTAGAATTCCGCGCGATTCCCATATTTTCGTGTCCTATAGCCCACGCCTTCCAAGTGAACCCGGGAACTCCGGACCCCTACCGCCTAAAATTTTTCCGGACTATCAAATACGACCTAAGGAACCATAGTCACCGCCCAGCCATGATCATTCCTCATTTGTTGCGTTTTTCGGCCAAAAAACTAGAATTCCGCCCAATTACAATATTTTTGTGTGCTATTGCCCACCCTTCCAAGTGGTTCCGGGACCCCCGGACCCCGATCGCCTAAAATTTTTCCAGGCCATCAAATATGACCTAAGGAACCATAGTAACTACCCCGCCCTCATCGTTTCTCATTTTTCGGCCAAAAAACTAGAATTACGCTCGATTCCCATATTTTCGTGTGCTATACCCACGCCTTCCAAGTGGTCCGGGGAGCCGCGGACCCCGATCGCCTAAAATTTTTCCGGACTATCAAATACGACCTAAGGTACTATAGTCACCGTCCCACCATGATCGTTCCAAATGCTTTGCATTTTCGGCCAAAAAACTAGAACTCCGCGCGATTTGCATATTTTAGAGTGCTATAGCTTACGCCTTCTGAGTGGTCCCGGGAGCCGTGGACCCCGATCACCTAAAATTTTCCGGGCCATCAAATACGACCTAAGGAACCATAGTTACCGCCCAGCCATGATCATTCCTCATTTATTGCCTTTTTCGGCCAAAAACCTAGAATTCCGCTCGATTACCATATTTTTGTGTGCTATTGCCCACGCCTTCCGAGTGGGCTGGGGCGCCGGACTCGGATTGCTTAAATATTTTTAGGGCCATCAATTAGGACCTAAGGAACCATAGTCACCGCCTCACCATGATCGTTCCTTATTTTTTGCATTTTTTGGCCAAAAAACTAGAATTCCGCCCGATTCCAATATTTTTGTGTGCTATTGCCCACGCCTTCCGAGTGGGTCGGGCCCCCGGAGCCGGATCGCCTAAAAATTTTCCGGACTATCAAATACGACCTAAGGAACCATAGTCACCGCCCCGCCATGATCGTTCCTAGTCTTTTGCGTTTTTCAGCCAAAAAACTAGAATTCCGCGTGATTTCCATATTTTCGTGTGCTTTAGCCCACGCCTTCCGAGGGGTCCCGGGAACCCCGAACCCCGATCGCCTAAAAACTTTTCCGGGCCATCAAATACGACCTAAGGAACCATAGTAACCACCCCGCCATGATCGTTCCTCATTTTTTGTGTTTTTCGGCCAAACAACTAGAATTCCGCGCGATTCTCATATTTTTGTCTGTTATAGCCAATGCCTTTCGAGTGGTCCCGGGACCTCCGGACCCCTATCGCCTAAAATTTTTTCGGACTATCAAATACGACCTAAGGAACCATAGTCACCGCCCAGCCATGATCATTCCTCATTTGTTGCGTTTTTCGGCAAAAAAACTAGAATTCCGCCCGATTACAATATTTTTGTGTGCTATTGCCCACCCTTCCAAGTGGTTCCGGGACCCCCGGACCCCGATCGCCTAAAATTTTTCCGGGACATCCAATATGACCTAAGGAACCATAGTAACTGCCCCGCCATCATCGTTTCTCATTTTTCGGCCAAAAAACTAGAATTACGCCCGATTCCCATATTTTCGTGTGCTATACCCACGCCTTCCAAGTGGTCCGGGGAGCCGCGGACCCCGATCGCCTAAAATTTTTCCGGACTATCAAATACGACCTAAGGTACCATAGTCATCGCCCCACCATGATCGTTCCAAATGCTTTGTATTTTTCGGCCAAAAAAGTAGAACTCCGCGCGATTTGCATATTTTAGTGTGCTATAGCTTACGCCTTCCGAGTGGTCCCGGGAGCCGTGGACCCCGATAGCCTAAAATTTTCCGGGCCATCAAATACGACCTAAGGAACCATAGTCACCGCCCAGCCATGATCGTTCCTCATTTATTGCCTTTTTCGGCCAAAAAACTAGAATTCCGCTCGATTACCATATTTTTGTGTGCTATTGCCCACGCCTTCCGAGTGGGCTGGGGCGCCGGACTCGGATCGCTTAAAAAATTTTCGGGCCATCAATTAGGACCTAAGGAACCATAGTCACCGCCTCACCATGATAGTTCCTTATTTTTTGCATTTTTTGGCCAAAAAAATAGAATTCCGCCCGATTCCCATATTTTTATGTGCTATCACCCACGCCTTCCGAGTGGGTCGAGGCCCCCCGGAGCCGGATCGCCTAAAAATATTTCGGACTATCAAATACGACCTAAGGAACCATAGTCACCGCCCCGCCATGATCGTTCCTAGTCTTTTGCGTTTTGCAGCCAAAAAACTAGAATTCCGCACGATTTCAATATTTTCGTGTGCTTTAGCCCACGCCTTCCAAGGGGTCCCGGGAACCCCGAACCCCGATCCCCTAAAAATTTTCCGGGCCATCAAATACGACCTAAGGAACCATAGTTACCACCCCGCCATGATCGTTCCTCATGTTTTGTGTTTTTCGGCCAAACAACTAGAATTTCGCGTGATTCCCATATTTTTGTGTGTTATAACCCACGCCTTCCGAGTGGTCCCGGGACCTCCTGACCCCTATCGCCTAAAATTTTTTCGGACTATCAAATACGACCTAAGGAACCATAGTATCCGCCCCGCCATGATCGTTCCTTATTTTTTGCGTTTTTCGGCCAAACAACTAGAATTCCGCGCGATTCCCATATTTTTGTGTGTTATAGCCCACACCTTCCGAGTGGTCCCGGGACCTCCGGACCCCTATCGCCTAAAATTTTTCCGGACTATCAAATACGACCTAAGGAACCATAGTATCCGCCCCGCCATGATCGTTCCTTATGTTTTGCATTTTTTGGCAAAAAAATAAGAATTCCGCCCGATTCCCATATTTTTTGTGTGCTATCGCCCACGCCTTGCGAGTGGGTCGGGCCCCCCCGGAGCCGGATCGCCTAAAAATTTTCCGGACTATCAAATACGACCTAAGGAACCATAGTCACCGCCCCGCCATGATCGTTCCAAGTTTTTTTTGTTTTTCGGCCAAAAATCTAGAATTCTGCGCGATTCTCATATTTTCGTGTCCTATAGCCTACGCCTTCCAAGTGAACCCGGGAACTCCGGACCCCTATCGCCTAAAAATTTTCCGGACTATCAAATACGACCTAAGGAACCATAGTCACCGCCCAGCCATGATCATTCCTCATTTGTTGCATTTTTCGGCCAAAAAACTAGAATTCCGCCCGATTACAATATTTTTGTGTGCTATTGCCCACCCTTCCAAGTGGTTCCGGGACCCCCGGACCCCGATCGCCTAAAATTTTTCCGGGCCGTCAAATACGACCTAAGGAACCATAGTAACCGCCCCGCCATCATCGTTTCTCATTTTTTGCATTTTTCGGCCAAAAAACTAGAATTACGCCCGATTCCCATATTTTCGTGTGCTATACCCACGCCTTCCAAGTGGTCCGGGGAGCCGCGGACCCCGATCGCCTAAAATTTTTCCGGACTATCAAATACGACCTAAGGTACCATAGTCACCGCCCATCCATGATCGTTCCTCATTTATTGCCTATTTCGGCCAAAAAAACAAGAATTTTGCGCGATTTCCATATTTTTGTGTGTTATAGCCCACGCCTTCCGAGTGGTCCCGGGACCTCCTTACCCCTATCGCCTAAAATTTTTCCGGACTATCAAATAAAACCTAAAGAACCATAGTATCCGCCCCGCCATGATCGTTCCTCATTTTTTGCGTTTTTCGGCCAAACAACTAGAATTTCGTGCGATTCCCTATAATTTTGTGTGTTGTAGCCCACGCCTTCCGAGTGGTCCCGGGACCTCCGGACCCCTATCGCCTAATATTTTTCCGGACTATCAAATAAGACCAAAGGAACCATAGTCACCGCCCTACCAAGATGTTTCCACATTTTTTGCATGTTACTGAAAAAGACCTAAAATTTTGCCCGATTCCCATATTTTCGTGTGCTATACCCACGCATTCCGAGTGGTCCCAAGAGCTGCGGACCCCGATCGCCTAAAATTTTTTCGGGAAATCAATTATGACCTAAGGAACAATAGTATCCGCCCCGCCATGATCGTTCCTTATTTTTTGCGTTTTTAGGCCAAACAGCTAGAATTCCGCGCGATTCCCATATTTTTGTGTGTTATAGCCCACACCTTCCGAGTGGTCCCGGGACCTCCGGACCCCTATCTCCTAAAATTTTTCCGGACTATCAAATACGACCTAAGGAACCATAAGTATCCGCCCCGCCATGATCGTTCCTCATTTTTTGCATTTTTCGGCCAAACAACTAGAATTCCGCGCAATCCCATATTTTTGTGTGTTATAGCCCACGCCTTCCGAGTGGTCCCGGGTCTCCGGACCCCTATCGCCTAAAATTTTTCCTGACTATCAAATAAGACCTAAGGAACCATAGTCACCGCCCAGCCATGATCGTTCCTAGTTTTTTCCGTTTTTCGGCCAAAAAACTAGAATTTCGCGCGATTCCCATATTTTCGTGTCCTATGCCCACGCCTTCCAAGTGAACCCGGGAACTCCGGACCCCTATCGCCTAAAATTTTTCCGGACTATAAAATATGACCTAAGGAACCATAGTCACCGCCCAGCTATGATCATTCCTCATTTGTTGCATTTTTCGGCCAGAAAACTAGAATTCCGCCCGATTACAATATTTTTGTGTGCTATTGCCCACTCTTCCAAGTGGTTCCGGGACCCCCGGACCCCGATCGCCTAAAATTTTTCCGGGACATCAAATATGACCTAAGGAACCATAGTAACTGCCCCGCCATCATCGTTTCTCATTTTTTGGCCAAAAAATTAGAATTACGCCCGATTCCCATATTTTCGTGTGCTATACCCACGCCTTCCAAGTGGTCCGGGGAGCCGCGGACCCCGATCGCCTAAAATTTTTCCGGACTATCAAATACGACCTAAGGTACCATAGTCACCACCCCACCATGATCGTTCCAAATGCTTTGTATTTTTCGGCCAAAAAAGTAGAACTCCGCGCGATTTGCATATTTTAGTGTGCTATAGCTTACGCCTTCCGAGTGGTCCCGGGAGCCGTGGACCCTGATAGCCTAAAATTTTCCGGGCCATCAAATACGACCTAAGGAACCATAGTCACCGCCCAGCCATGATCGTTCCTCATTTATTGCCTTTTTCGGCAAAAAACTAGAATTCCGCTCGATTACCATATTTTTGTGTGCTATTGCCCACGCCTTCCGAGTGGGCTGGGGCGCCGGACTCGGATCACTTAAAAAATTTTCGGGCCATCAATTAGGACCTAAGGAACCATAGTCACCGCCTCACCATGATAGTTCCTTATTTTTTGCATTTTTTGGCCAAAAAAATAGAATTCCGCCCGATTCCCATATTTTTATGTGCTATCACCCACGCCTTCCGAGTGGGTCGGGCCCCCCGGAGCCGGATCGCCTAAAAATATTCCTGACTATCAAATAAGACCTAAGGAACAATAGTCACCACCCAGCCATGATCGTTCCTAGTTTTTTCCGTTTTTCGGCCAAAAAACTAGAATTCCGCGCGATTCCCATATTTTCGTGTCCTATGCCCACGCCTTCCAAGTGAACCCGGGAACTCCGGACCCATATCGCCTAAAATTTTTCCGGACTATAAAATATGACCTAAGGAACCATAGTCACCGCCCAGCTATGATCATTCCTCATTTGTTGCGTTTTTCGGCCAGAAAACTAGAATTCCGCCCGATTACAATATTTTTGTGTGCTATTGCCCACCCTTCCAAGTGGTTCCGGGACCCCCGGACCCCGATCGCCTAAAATTTTTCCGGGACATCAAATATGACCTAAGGAACCATAGTAACTGCCCCGCCATCATCGTTTCTCATTTTTCAGCCAAAAAACTAGAATTACGCCCGATTCCCATATTTTCGGGTGCTATACCCACGCCTTCCAAGTGGTCCGGGGAGCCGCGGACCCCGATCGCCTAAAATTTTTCCGGACTATCAAATACGACCTAAGGTACCATAGTCACCGCCCCACCATGATCGTTCCAAATGCTTTGTATTTTTCGGCCAAAAAAGTAGAACTCCGCGCGATTTGCATATTTTAGTGTGCTATAGCTTACGCCTTCCGAGTGGTCCCGGGAGCCGTGGACCCCGATAGCCTAAAATTTTCCGGGCCATCAAATACGACCTAAGGAACCATAGTCACCGCCCAGCCATGATCGTTCCTCATTTATTGCCTTTTTCGGCCAAAAAACTAGAATTCCGCTCGATTACCATATTTTTGTGTGCTATTGCCCACGCCTTCCGAGTGGGCTGGGGCGCCGGACTCGGATCGCTTAAAAAATTTTTGGGCCATCAATTAGGACCTAAGGAACCATATTCACCGCCTCACCATGATAATTCCTTATTTTTTGCATTTTTTGGCCAAAAAAATAGAATTCCGCCCGATTCCCATATTTTTATGTGCTATCACCCACGCCTTCCGAGTGGGTCGGGCCCCCCGGAGCCGGATCGCCTAAAAATATTCCTGACTATCAAATAAGACCTAAGGAACCATATTCACCGCCCAGCCATGATCGTTCCTAGTTTTTTCCGTTTTTCGGCCAAAAAACTAGAATTTCGCGCGATTCCCATATTTTCGTGTCCTATGCCCACGCCTTCCAAGTGAACCCGGGAACTCCGGACCCCTATCGCCTAAAATTTTTCCGGACTATAAAATATGACCTAAGGAACCATAGTCACCGCCCAGCTATGATCATTCCTCATTTGTTGCGTTTTTCGGCCAGAAAACTAGAATTCCGCCCGATTACAATATTTTTGTGTGCTATTGCCCACCCTTCCAAGTGGTTCCGGGACCCCCGGACCCCGATCGCCTAAAATTTTTCCGGACTATCAAATACGACCTAAGGAACCATAGTATCCGCCCCGCCATGATCGTTCCTTATGTTTTGCATTTTTTGGCAAAAAAACAAGAATTCCGCCCGATTCCCATATTTTTGTGTGCTATCGCCCACGCCTTGCGAGTGGGTCGGGCCCCCCGGAGCCGGATCGCCTAAAAATTTTCCGGACTATCAAATACGACCTAAGGAACCATAGTCACCGCCCCGCCATGATCGTTCCAAGTTTTTTTTGTTTTTCGGCCAAAAATCTAGAATTCCGCGCGATTCTCATATTTTCGTGTCCTATAGCCCACGCCTTCCAATTGAACCCGGGAACTCCGGACCCCTATCGCCTAAGAATTTTCCGGACTATCAAATACGACCTAAGGAACCATAATCACCGCCCAGCCATGATCATTCCTCATTTGTTGCATTTTTCGGCCAAAAAACTAGAATTCCGCCCGATTACAATATTTTTGTGTGCTATTGCCCACCCTTCCAAGTGGTTCCGGGACCCCCGGACCCCGATCGCCTAAAATTTTTCCGGGCCATCAAATACGACCTAAGGAACCATAGTAACCGCCCCGCCATCATCGTTTCTCATTTTTTGCATTTTTCGGCCAAAAAACTAGAATTACGCACGATTCCCATATTTTCGTGTGCTATACCCACGCCTTCCAAGTGGTCCGGGGAGCCGCGGACCCCGATCGCCTAAAATTTTTCCGGACTATCAAATACGACCTAAGGTACCATAGTCACCGCCCATCCATGATCGTTCCTCATTTATTGCCTATTTCGGCCAAAAAAACAAGAATTTCGCGCGATTCCCATATTTTTGTGTGTTATAGCCCACGCCTTCCGAGTGGTCCCGGGACCTCCTCACCCCTATCGCCTAAAATTTTTCTGGACTATCAAATAAAACCTAAAGAACCATAGTATCCGCCCCGCCATGATCGTTCCTCATTTTTTGCGTTTTTCGGCCAAACAACTAGAATTTCGTGCGATTCCCTATAATTTTGTGTGTTGTAGCCCACGCCTTCCGAGTGGTCCCGGGACCTCCGGACCCCTATCGCCTAATATTTTTCCGGACTATCAAATAAGACCAAAGGAACCATAGTCACCGCCCTACCAAGATGTTTCCACATTTTTTGCATGTTACTGAAAAAGACCTAAAATTTTGCCCGATTCCCATATTTTCGTGTGCTATACCCACGCATTCCGAGTGGTCCCAAGAGCTGCGGACCCCGATCGCCTAAAATTTTTTCGGGAAATCAATTACGACCTAAGGAACAATAGTATCCGCCCCGCCATGATCGTTCCTTATTTTTTGCGTTTTTAGGCCAAACAGCTAGAATTCCGCGCGATTCCCATATTTTTGTGTGTTATAGCCCACACCTTCCGAGTGGTCCCGGGACCTCCGGACCCCTATCTCCTAAAATTTTTCCGGACTATCAAATACGACCTAAGGAACCATAGTATCCGCCCCGCCATGATCGTTCCTCATTTTTTGCATTTTTCGGCCAAACAACTAGAATTCCGCGCAATCCCATATTTTTGTGTGTTATAGCCCACGCCTTCCGAGTGGTCCCGGGTCTCCGGACCCCTATCGCCTAAAATTTTTCCTGACTATCAAATAAGACCTAAGGAACCATAGTCACCGCCCAGCCATGATCGTTCCTAGTTTTTTCCGTTTTTCGGCCAAAAAACTAGAATTTCGCGCGATTCCCATATTTTCGTGTCCTATGCCCACGCCTTCCAAGTGAACCCGGGAACTCCGGACCCCTATCGCCTAAAATTTTTCCGGACTATAAAATATGACCTAAGGAACCATAGTCACCGCCCAGCTATGATCATTCCTCATTTGTTGCGTTTTTCGGCAAAAAAACTAGAATTCCGCCCGATTACAATATTTTTGTGTGCTATTGCCCACCCTTCCAAGTGGTTCCGGGACCCTCAGACCCCAATCGCCTAAAAATTGTTCGGGCTGTCAAATACGACCTAAGGAACCATAGTAACCGCCCCGCCATCATTGTTTCTCATTTTTTGCATTTTTCGGCCAAAAAACTAGAATTACGGCCGATTCCCATATTTTCGTGTGCTATACCGACGCCTTCCAAGTGGTCCGGGGAGCCTCGGACCCCGATCGCCCAAAATTTTTCCGGACTATCAAATACGACCTAAGGTACCATAGTCACCGCCCCACCATTATCGTTCCAAATGCTTTGCATTTTTCGGCCAAAAAACTAGAACTCCGTGCGATTTGCATATTTTAGTGTGCTATAGATTACGCTTTCCGAGTGGTCCCGGGAGCCGTGGACCCCGATCGCCTAAAATTTTCCGAGCCATCAAATACGACCTAAGGAACCATAGTCACCGCCCATCCATGATCGTTCCTCATTTATTGCTTATTTCGGCAAAAAAACTAGAATTTCGCGCGATTCCCATATTTTTGTGTGTTATAGCCCACGCCTTCCGAGTGGTCCCGGGACCTCCTGACCCCTATCGCCTAAAAATTTTTCGGAATATCAAATACAACCTAAGGAACCATAGTATCCGCCTTGCCATGATCGTTCCACATTTTTTGCGTTTTTCGGCCAAACAACTAGAATTTCGCGCGATTCCCATATTTTTGTGTGTTGTAGCCCACGCCTTCCGAGTGGTCCCGGGACCTCCGGACCCCTATCGCCTAATATTTTTTCGGACTATCAAATAAGACCAAAGGAACCATAGTCACCGCCCTACCAAGATCTTTCCACATTTTTTGCATGTTACTGAAAAAAACCTAGAATTTTGCCCGATTCCCATATTTTCGTGTGCTATACCCACGCATTTCGAGTGGTCCCAAGAGCCGCGGACCCCGATCGCCTAAAATTTTTCCGGGAAATCAAATACGACCTAAGGAACCATAGTATCCGCCCCGCCATGATCGTTCCTTATTTTTTGCATTTTTAGGCCAAACAGCTAGAATTCCGCGCGATTCCCATATTTTTGTGTGTTATAGCCCACACCTTCCGAGTGGTCCCGGGACCTCCGGACCCCTATCTCCTAAAATTTTTCCGGACTATCAAATACGACCTAAGGAACCATAGTATCCACCCCGCCATGATCGTTCCTCATTTGTTTGCATTTTTTTGCCAAACAACTAGAATTCCCCGCAATCCTATATTTTTGTGTGTTATAGCCCACGCCTTCCGAGTGGTCCCGGGTCTCCGGGCCCCTATCGCCTAAAATTTTTCCGGACTATCAAATAAGACCTAAGGAACCATAGTCACCGCCCAGCCATGATCGTTCCTAGTTTTTTCCATTTTTCGGCCAAAAAACTAGAATTCCGCGCGATTCCCATATTTTCGTGTCCTATGCCCACGCCTTCCAAGTGAACCCGGGAACTCCGGACCCCTATCGCCTAAAAATTTTCCGGACTATCAAATACGACCTAAGGAACCATAGTATCCGCCCCGCCATGATCGTTCCTCATTTTTTGCATTTTTCGGCCAAACAACTAGAATTCCGCGCAATCCCATATTTTTGTGTGTTATAGCCCACGCCTTCCGAGTGGTCCCGAGTCTCCGGACCCCTATCGCCTAAAATTTTTCCGGACTATCAAATAAGACCTAAGGAACCATAGTCACCGCCCAGCCATGATCGTTCCTAGTTTTGTCCGTTTTTCGGCCAAAAAACTAGAATTCCGCGCGATTCCCTTATTTTCGTGTCCTATGCCCACGCCTTCCAAGTGAACCCGGGAACAACGGACCCCTATCGCCTAAAATTTTCCGGACTATCAAATACGACCTAAGGAACCATAGTCACCGCCCAGCCATGATCATTTCTCATTTTTTGCGTTTTTCGGGCAAAAAACTAGAATTCCGCCCGATTACAATATTTTTGTGTGCTATTGCCCACCCTTCCAAGTGGTTCCGGGGCCGATCGCCTAAAAATTGTCCGGGCCGTCAAATACGACCTAAGTAACCATAGTAACCGCCCCGCCATCATCGTTACTCATTTTTTGCATTTTTCGGCCAAAAAACTAGAATTACGCCCGACTCCCATATTTTCGTGTGCTATACCCACGCCTTCCAAGTGGTCTGGGGAGCCGCGGACCCCGATCGCCTAAAATTTTTCCGGACTATCAAATACGACCTAAGGTACCATAGTCACCGCCCATCCATGATCGTTCCTTATTTATTGCCTATTTCGGCCAAAAAACAAGAATTCCGCGCGATTCCCATATTTTTGTGTGTTATAGCCCACGCCTTCCGAGTGGTCCCGGGACCTCCTTACCCCTATCGCCTAAAATTTTTCCGGACTATCAAATAAAACCTAAGGAACCATAGTATCCGCCCCGCCATGATCGTTCCTCATTTTTTGCGTTTTTCGGCCAAACAACTAGAATTTCGCGCGATTCCCTATAATTTTGTGTGTTGTAGCCCACGCCTTTCGAGTGGTCCCGAGACCTCCGGACCCCTATCGCCTAATATTTTTCCGGACTATCAAATAAGACCAAAGGAACCATAGTCACCGCCCTACCAAGATGTTTCCACATTTTTTGCATGTTACTGAAAAAGACCTAAAATTTTGCCCGATTCCCATATTTTCGTGTGCTATACCCACGCATTCCGAGTGGTCCCAAGAGCTGCGGACCCCGATCGCCTAAAATTTTTCCGGGAAATCAATTACAACCTAAGGAACCATAGTATCCGCCCCGCCATGATCGTTCCTTATTTTTTGCGTTTTTAGGCCAAACAGTTAGAATTCCGCGCGATTCCCATATTTTTGTGTGTTATAGCCCACACCTTCCGAGTGGTCCCGGGACCTCCGGACCCCTATCTCCTAAAATTTTTCCGGACTATCAAATACGACCTAAGGAACCATAGTATCCGCCCCGCCATGATCGTTCCTCATTTTTTGCATTTTTCGGCCAAACAACTAGAATTCTGCGCAATCCCATATTTTTGTGTGTTATAGCCCACGCCTTCCGAGTGGTCCCGGGTCTCCGGACCCCTATCGCCTAAAATTTTTCCGGACTATCAAATAAGACCTAAGGAACCATAGTCACCGCCCAGCCATGATCGTTCCTAGTTTTTTCCATTTTTCGGCCAAAAAACTAGAATTCCGCGCGATTCCCATATTTTCGTGTCCTATGCCCACGCCTTCCAAGTGAACCCGGGAACTCCGGACCCATATCGCCTAAAATTTTTCCGGACTATAAAATATGACCTAAGGAACCATAGTCACCGCCCAGCTATGATCATTCCTCATTTGTTGCGTTTTTCGGCCAGAAAACTAGAATTCCGCCCGATTACAATATTTTTGTGTGCTATTGCCCACCCTTCCAAGTGGTTCCGGGACCCTCAGACCCCAATCGCCTAAAAATTGTCCGGGCCGTCAAATACGACCTAAGGAACCATAGTAACCGCCCCGCCATCATTGTTTCTCATTTTTTGCATTTTTCGGCCAAAAAACTAGAATTACGCCCGATTCCCATATTTTCGTGTGCTATACCCACGCCTTCCAAGTGGTCCGGGGAGCCGCGGACCCCGATCGCCCAAAATTTTTCCGGACTATCAAATACGACCTAAGGTACCATAGTCACCGCCCCACCATTATCGTTCCAAATGCTTTGCATTTTTCGGCCAAAAAACTAGAACTCCGCGCGATTTGCATATTTTAGTGTGCTATAGCTTACGCCTTCTGAGTGGTCCCGGGAGCCGTGGATCCCGATCGCCTAAAATTTTCCGGGCCATCAAATACGACCTAAGGAACCATAGTCACCGCCCAGCCATGATCGTTCCTCATTTATTGCCTATTTCGGCAAAAAAACTAGAATTCCGCGCGATTCCCATATTTTTGTGTGTTATAGCCCACGCCTTCCGAGTGGTCCCGGGACCTCCTGACCCCTATCGCCTAAAATTTTTCCGGAATATCAAATACAACCTAAGGAACCATAGTATCCGCCTCGCCATGATCGTTCCACATTTTTTGCGTTTTTCGGCCAAACAACTAGAATTTCGCGCGATTCCCATATTTTTGTGTGTTATAGCCCACACCTTCCGGGTGGTCCCGGGACCTACGGAACCCTATCTCCTAAAATTTTTCCGGACTATCAAATACGACCTAAGGAACCATAGTATCCGCCCCGCCATGATCGTTCCTCATTTTTTGCATTTTTCGGCCAAACAACTAGAATTCTGCGCAATCCCATATTTTTGTGTGTTATAGCCCACGCCTTCCGAGTGGTCCCGGGTCTCCGGACCCCTATCGCCTAAAATTTTTCCGGACTATCAAATAAGACCTAAGGAACCATAGTCACCGCCCAGCCATGATCGTTCCTAGTTTTTTCCGTTTTTCGGCCAAAAAACTAGAATTCCGCGCGATTCCCATATTTTCGTGTCCTATGCCCACGCCTTCCAAGTGAACCCGGGAACTCCGGACCCATATCGCCTAAAATTTTTCCGGACTATAAAATATGACCTAAGGAACCATAGTCACCGCCCAGCTATGATCATTCCTCATTTGTTGCGTTTTTCGGCCAGAAAACTAGAATTCCGCCCGATTACAATATTTTTGTGTGCTATTGCCCACCCTTCCAAGTGGTTCCGGGACCCTCAGACCCCAATCGCCTAAAAATTGTCCGGGCCGTCAAATACGACCTAAGGAACCATAGTAACCGCCACGCCATCATTGTTTCTCATTTTTTGCATTTTTCGGCCAAAAAACTAGAATTACGCCCGATTCCCATATTTTCGTGTGCTATACCCACGCCTTCCAAGTGGTCCGGGGAGCCGCGGACCCCGATCGCCCAAAATTTTTCCGGACTATCAAATACGACCTAAGGTACCATAGTCACCGCCCCACCATTATCGTTTCAAATGCTTTGCATTTTTCGGCCAAAAAACTAGAACTCCGCGCGATTTGCATATTTTAGTGTGCTATAGCTTACGCCTTCTGAGTGGTCCCGGGAGCCGTGGATCCCGATCGCCTAAAATTTTTCGGGCCATCAAATACGACCTAAGGAACCATAGTCACCGCCCAGCCATGATCGTTCCTCATTTATTGCCTATTTCGGCAAAAAAACTAGAATTCCGCGCGATTCCCATATTTTTGTGTGTTATAGCCCACGCATTCCGAGTGGTCCCGGGACCTCCTGACCCCTATCGCCTAAAATTTTTCCGGAATATCAAATACAACCTAAGGAACCATAGTATCCGCCTCGCCATGATCGTTCCACATTTTTTGCGTTTTTCGGCCAAACAACTAGAATTTCGCGCGATTCCCATATTTTTGTGTGTTGTAGCCCACGCCTTCCGAGTGGTCCCGGGACCTCCGGACCCCTATCGCCTAATATTTTTCCGGACTATCAAATAAGACCAAAGGAACCATATTCACCGCCCTACCAAGATCTTTCCACATTTTTTGCATGTTACTGAAAAACACCTAGAATTTCGCCCGATTCCCATATTTTCGTGTGCTATACCCACGCATTCCGAGTGGTCCCAAGAGCCGCGGACCCCGATCGCCTAAAATTTTTCCGGGAAATCAAATATGACCTAAGGAACCATAGTATCCGCCCCGCCATGATCGTTCCTTATTTTTTGCGTTTTTAGGCCAAACAGCTAGAATTCCGCGCGATTCCCATATTTTTGTGTGTTATAGCCCACACCTTCCGAGTGGTCCCGGGACCTCCGGACCCCTATCTCCTAAAATTTTTCCGGACTATCAAATACAACCTAAGGAATCATAGTATCCGCCCTGCTATGATCGTTCCTCATTTTTTGCATTTTTTGGCCAAACAACTAGAATTCCCCGCAATCCCATATTTTTGTGTGTTATAACCCACGCCTTCTGAGTGGTCCCGGGTCTCCGGGCCCCTATCGCCTAAAATTTTTTTCGGACTATCAAATAAGACCTAAGGAACCATAGTCACCGCCCAGCCATGATCGTTCCTAGTTTTTTCCATTTTTCGGCCAAAAAACTAGAATTCCGCGCGATTCCCATATTTTCGTGTCCTATGCCCACGCCTTCCAAGTGAACCCGGGAACTCCGGACCCCTATCGCCTAAAAATTTTCCGGACTATCAAATACGACCTAAGGAACCATAGTATCCGCCCCGCCATGATCGTTCCTCATTTTTTGCATTTTTCGGCCAAACAACTAGAATTCGGCGCAATCCCATATTTTTGTGTGTTATAGCCCACGCCTTCCGAGTGGTCCCGGGTCTCCGGAGCCCTATCACCTAAAATTTTTCCGGACTATCAAATAAGACCTAAGGAACCATAGTCACCGCCCAGCCACGATCGTTCCTAGTTTTGTCCGTTTTTTTGGCCAAAAAACTAGAATTCCGCGCGATTCCCATATTTTCGTGTCCTATGCCCACGCCTTCCAAGTGAACCCGGGAACACCGGACCCCTATCGCCTAAAATTTTCCGGACTATCAAATACGACCTAAGGAACCATAGTCACCGCCCAGCCATGATCATTCCTCATTTTTTGCGTTTTTCGGGAAAAAAACTAGAATTCCGCCCGATTACAATATTTTTGTGTGCTATTGCCCATCCTTCCAAGTGGTTCCGGGACCCCCGGACCCCGATCGCCTAAAAATTGTCCGGGCCGTCAAATACGACCTAAGTAACCATAGTAACCGCCCCGCCATCATCATTTCTCAGTTTTTGCATTTTTCGGCCAAAAAACTAGAATTACGCACGATTCCCATATTTTCGTGTGCTATACCCACGCCTTCCAAGTGGTCCGGGAGCCGCGGACCCCGATCGCCTAAAATTTTTCCGGACTATTAAATACGACCTAAGGTACCATAGTCACCGCCCATCCATGATCGTTCCTCATTTATTGCCTATTTCGGCCAACAAATAAGAATTCCGCGCGATTCCCATATTTTTGTGTGTTATAGCCCATGCCTTCCGAGTGGTCCCGGGACCTCCTTACCCCTATCGCCTAAAATTTTTCCGGAGTATCAAATAAAACCTAACGAACCATAGTATCCACCCCGCCATGATCGTTCCTCATTTTTTGCGTTTTTCGGCCAAACAACTAGAATTTTGCGCGATTCCCTATAATTTTTTGTGTTGTAGCCCACGCCTTCCGAGTGGTCCCGGGACCTCCGGACCCCTATCGCCTAATATTTTTCCGGACTATCAAATAAGACCAAAGGAACCATAGTCACCGCCCTACCAAGATGTTTCCACATTTTTTGCATGTTACTGAAAAAGACCTAAAATTTTGCCCGATTCCCATATTTTCGTGTGCTATACCCACGCATTCCGAGTGGTCCCAAGAGCCGCGGACCCCGATCGCCTAAAATTTTTTTGGGAAATCAAATACGACCTAAGGAACCATAGTATCTGCCCCGCCATGATCGTTCCTTATTTTTTGCGTTTTTAGGCCAAAAAGCTAGAATTCCGCGTGATTCCCATATTTTTGTGTGTTATAGCCCACACCTTCCGAGTGGTCCCGGGACCTTCGGACCCCTATCTCCTAAAATTTTTCCGGACTATCAAATACGACCTAAGGAACCATAGTATCCACCCCGCCATGATCGTTCCTCATTTTTTGCATTTTTTGGCCAAACGACTAGAATTCCCCGCAATCCCATATTTTTGTGTGTTATAGCCCACGCCTTCCGAGTGGTCCCGGGTCTCCGGGCCCCTATCGCCTAAAACTTTTCCGGACTATCAAATAAGACCTAAGGAACCATAGTCACCGCCCAGCCATGATCGTTCCTAGTTTTTTCCATTTTTCGGCCAAAAAACTAGAATTCCGCGCGATTCCCATATTTTCGTGTCCTATGCCCACGCCTTCCAAGTGAACCCGGGAACTCCGGACCCATATCGCCTAAAATTTTTCCGGACTATAAAATATGACCTAAGGAACCATAGTCACCGCCCAGCTATGATCATTCCTCATTTGTTGCGTTTTTCGGCAAGAAAACTAGAATTCCGCCCGATTACAATATTTTTGTGTGCTATTGCCCACCCTTCCAAGTGGTTCCGGGACCCTCAGACCCCAATCGCCTAAAAATTGTCCGGGCCGTCAAATACGACCTAAGGAACCTTAGTCACCGCCCAGCCATGATCGTTCCTAGTTTTGTCCGTTTTTCGGCCAAAAAACTAGAATTCCGCGCGATTCCCATATTTTCGTGTCCTATGCCCACGCCTTCCAAGTGAACCCGGGAACACTGGACCCCTATCGCCTAAAATTTTCCAGACTATCAAATATGACCTAAGGAACCATAGTCACCGCCCAGCTATGATCATTCCTCATTGTTTGCGTTTTTCGGCCAAAAAACTAGAATTCCGCTCGATTACAATATTTTTGTGTGTTATTGCCCACCCTTCCAAGTGGTTTCGGGACCCTCAGACCCCAATCGCCAAAAAATTGTCCGGGCCGTCAAATACGACCTAAGGAACCATAGTAACTTCCCCGCCATCATCGTTTCTCATTTTTTGCATTTTTCGGCCAAAAAACTAGAATTACGCTCGATTCCCATATTTTCGTGTGCTATACCCACGCCTTCCAAGTGGTCCGGGGAGCCGCGGACCCCGATCGCCCAAAATTTTTCCGGACTATCAAATACGACCTAAGGTACCATAGTCACCGCCCCACCATTATCGTTCCAAATGCTTTGCATTTTTCGGCCAAAAACTAGAACTCCGCGCGATTTGCATATTTTAGTGTGCTATAGCTTACGCCTTCCGAGTGGTCCCGGGAGCCGTGGACCCCGATCGCCTAAAATTTTCCGGGCCATCAAATATAACCTAAGGAACCATAGTCACCACCCAGCCATGATCGTTCCTCATTTATTGCCTATTTCGGCCAAAAAACTAGAATTCCGCTCGATTACCATATTTTTGTGTGCTATTGCCCACGCCTTCCGAGTGGGTCGGGCCCCACAGAGCTGGATCGCCTAAAATTTTCCGGACTATCAAATACGACCTAAGGAACCATAGTCACCGCCCCACCATGATCATTCCTAGTCTTTTGCGTTTTTTAGCCAAAAAACAAGAATTGCGCGCGATTTCCATATTTTCGTGTGCTTTAATCCACGCCTTCCAAGGGGTCCCGGGAACCCCGAACTCCGATCGCCTAAAAATTTTTCGGGCCATCAAATACGACCTATGGAACCATAGTAACCACCCCGCCATGATCGTTCCTCATTTTTTGCGTTTTTCGGCCATACAACTAGAATTCCGCGCGATTCCCATACTTTTGTGTGTTATAGCCCACACCTTCCGAGTGGTCCCGGGACCTCCTGAACCCTATCGCCTAATATTTTTTCGGACCATCAATTAGGACCTAAGGAACCATAGTCACCGCCTCGCCATGATCGTTCCTTATTTTTGGATTTTTTGGCCAAAAAACTAGAATTCCGCCCGATTCCCATATTTTTGTGTGCTATCGCCCACGCCTTCCGAGTGGGTCGGGCCCCCCCGGAGCCGGATCGCCTAAAAATTTTTCGGGACATCAAATAAGACCTAAGGCGTAAGTTATAGCACACTAAAATATGCAAATCGCGCGGAGTTCTAGTTTTTTGGCCGAAAAATGCAAATCATTTGGAACGATCATGGTGGGGCGGTGACTATGGTACCTTAGGTCGTATTTGATAGTCCAGAAAAATTTTAGGAGATCGGGGTCCGCGGCTCCCCGGACCACTTGGAAATCGTGGGTATAGCACACGAAAATATGGGAATCGGGCGTAATTCTAGTTTTTTGGCCGAAAAATGCAAAAAATGAGGAACGATCATTGCTAGGCGGTGACTATGGTTCCTTAGGTCATATTTGACGGCCCGGAAAAATTTTAGGCGATCGGGGTCCGGGGGTCTCGGAACCACTTGGAAGGGTGGGCAATAGCAAACAAAAATATTGTAATCGGGCGGAATTCTAGGTTTTTGGCCGAAAAACGCAACAAATGAGGAATGATCATGGCTGGGCGGTGACTATGGTTCCTTAGGTCGTATTTGATAGTGCAGAAAATTTTTAGGCGATAGGGGTCCGGAGTTCCCGGGTTCACTTGGAAGGCGTGGGCTATAGGACACGAAAATTTGGGAATCGCGCGAAATTCTAGTTTTTTGGCCGAAAAACGGAAAAAACTAGGAACGATCATGGCTGGGCGATGACTATGGTTCCTTAGGTCTTATTTGATAGTCCGGAAAAATTTTAGGCGATAGGGGTCCGGAGACCCGGGACCACTCGGAAGGCGTGGGCTATAACACACAAAAATATGGGATCTCGCAGAATTCTAGTTGTTTGGCCGAAAAACGCAAAAAATGAGGAACGATCATGGCGGGGCGGATACTATGGTTCCTTAGGTCGTATTTGATAGTCCGGAAAATTTTTAGGCAATAGGGGTCCGGAGGTCCCGGGACCACTCGGAAGGTGTGGGCTATAACACACAAAAATATGGGAATCGCGCGTAATTCTAGTTGTTTGGCCGAAAAATGCAAAAAATAAGGAACGATCATGGCGGGGCGGATACTATGGTTCCTTATGTCGTATTTGATTGCCCGAAAAAATTTTAGGCAATTGGGGTCCGCGGCTCTTGGGACCACTCAGAATGCGTGGGTATAGCACAAGAAAATATGGGAATCGGGCGTAATTCTAGTGTTTTTGCCGAAAAATGAAAAAAATGAGAAACGATGATGGCAGGGCAGTTACTATGGTTCCTTTGGTCGTATTTGATGGCCCGGAAAAAATTTAGGCGATCGGGGTCCGGGGGTCCCTGAACCACTCGGAAGGCGTGGGCTATAACATACAAAAATATGGGAATCGCGCAGAATTCTAGTTGTTTGGCCGAAAAATGCAAAAAATGAGGAATGATCATGGCTGGGCGGTGACTATGGTTCCTTAGGTCGTATTTGATAGTCCGGAAATATATTAGGCGATAGGGGTCCGGAGATCCCGGGACCACTCGGAAGGCGTGGGCTATAACACACAAAAATATGGGATCGCGCGGAATTCTAGTTGTTTGGCCGAAAAACGCAAAAAATGAGGAACAATCATGGTGGGGTGGTTACTATGGTTCCTTAGTTCGTATTTGATGGCCCAGAAAATTTTTAGGCGATCGGGGTTCGGGGTTCCGGGGACCCCTTAAAAGGTGTGGGCTAAAGCACACGAAAATATGGAAATCGTGCGAAATTCTAGTTTTTTGGCTGAAAAACGCAAAAGACTAGGAACGATCATGGCGGGGCGGTGACTATGGTTCCTTAGGTCGTATTTGATAGTCCGGAAAAATTTTAGGCGATCGGGGTCCGGGGGTCCCGGAACCACTTGGAAAGGTGGGCAATAGCACACAAAAATATTGTAATCGGGTGGAATTCTAGTTTATTGGCCGAAAAATGCAACAAATGAGGAATGATCATGGCTGGGCGGTGACTATGGTTCCTTAGGTCGTATTTGATAGTCCGAAAAATTTTTAGGCGATATGGGTCCGGAGGTCCCGGGAACACTCGGAAGGTGTGGGCTATAACACATAAAAATATGGGAATCGCGCGGAATTCTAGTTGTTCGGCCGAAAAACGCAAAAAATAAGGAACGATCATGGCGGGGTGGTTACTATGGTTCCTTAGGTCGTATTTGATGGCCCGGAAAATTTTTAGGCGATCGGGGTTCGGGGTTCCCGGGACCCTTGGAAGGCGTGGGCTAAAGCACACGAAAATATGGAAATCGCGCGGAATTCTAGTTTTTTGGCTGAAAAACGCAAAAGACTAGGAACGATCATGGCGGGGCGGTGACTATGGTTCCTTAGGTCGTATTTGATAAACCGGAAAAATTTTAGGCGATCCGGCTCCGGGGGCCCCGACCCACTCGGAAGGCGTGGGCGATAGCACACAAAAATATGGGAATCGGGCGGAATTCTAGTTTTTTGGCCAAAAAATGCAAAAAATGAGGAACGATCATGGCGAGGTGGTGACTATGGCTCCTTAGGTCTTAATTGATGGCCCGAAAATTTTTTAGGCGATCCGAGTCCGGCGGCCCGGCCCACTCGGAAGGTGTGGGCAATAGCACACAAAAATATGGTAATCGAGCGGAATTCTTGTTTTTTGGCCGAAAAACGTAATAAATGAGGAACGATCATGGCGGGGCGATGACTATGGTTCCTTAGGTCGTATTTGATGGCCCGGAAAATTTTAGGCGATCGGGGTCCACGGCTCCCGGGACCACTCGAAAGGCGTAAGCTATAGCACACTAAAATATGCAAATCGCACGGAGTTCTAGTTTTTTGGCTGAAAAATGCAAAGCATTTGGAATGATCATGGTGGGGCGGTGACTATAGTACCTTAGGTCGTATTTGATAGTCCGAAAAAATTTTAGGCGATCGGGGTCCGCGGCTCCCCGGACCACTTGGAAGGCGTGGGTATAGCACACGAAAATATGGGAATCGGGCGTAATTCTAGTTTTTTGGCCGAAAAATGCAAAAAATGAGAAACGATGATGGCGGGGCGGTTACTATGGTTCCTTAGGTCGTATTTGATAGTGCAGAAAAATTTTAGGCGATAGGGGTCCGGAGATCCCGGGACCACTCGGAAGGTGTGGGCTATAACACACAAAAATATGGGAATCGCGCGGAATTCTAGTTGTTTGGCCGAAAAACATAAAAAATGAGGAACGATCATGGCGGAGCGGATACTATGGTTCCTTAGGTCATATTTGATAGTCCGGAAAACTTTTAGGCAATAGGGGTCCGGAGGTCCCGGGACCACTCGGAAGGTGTGGGCTATAACACACAAAAATATGGGAATCGCGCGTAATTCTAGTTGTTTGGCCGAAAAACGCAAAAAATAAGGAACGATCATGGTGGGGCGGATACTATGGTTCCTTAGGTCGTATTTGATAGTCCGGAAAATTTTTAGGCAATAGGGGTCCGGAGGTCCCGGGACCACTCGGAAGGTGTGGGCTATAACACACAAAAATATGGGAATCGCGCGTAATTCTAGTTGTTTGGCCGAAAAATGCAAAAAATAAGGAACGATCATGGCGGGGCGGATACTATGGTTCCTTATGTCGTATTTGATTGCCCGAAAAAATTTTAGGCAATTGGGGTCCGCGGCTCTTGGGACCACTCAGAATGCGTGGGTATAGCACAAGAAAATATGGGAATCGGGCGTAATTCTAGTGTTTTTGCCGAAAAATGAAAAAAATGAGAAACGATGATGGCAGGGCAGTTACTATGGTTCCTTTGGTCGTATTTGATGGCCCGGAAAAAATTTAGGCGATCGGGGTCCGGGGGTCCCTGAACCACTCGGAAGGCGTGGGCTATAACACACAAAAATATGGGAATCGCGCAGAATTCTAGTTGTTTGGCCGAAAAATGCAAAAAATGAGGAATGATCATGGCTGGGCGGTGACTATGGTTCCTTAGGTCGTATTTGATAGTCCGGAAATATATTAGGCGATAGGGGTCCGGAGATCCCGGGACCACTCGGAAGGCGTGGGCTATAACACACAAAAATATGGGATCGCGCGGAATTCTAGTTGTTTGGCCGAAAAACGCAAAAAATGAGGAACAATCATGGTGGGGTGGTTACTATGGTTCCTTAGTTCGTATTTGATGGCCCAGAAAATTTTTAGGCGATCGGGGTTCGGGGTTCCGGGGACCCCTTAAAAGGTGTGGGCTAAAGCACACGAAAATATGGAAATCGTGCGAAATTCTAGTTTTTTGGCTGAAAAACGCAAAAGACTAGGAACGATCATGGCGGGGCGGTGACTATGGTTCCTTAGGTCGTATTTGATAGTCCGGAAAAATTTTAGGCGATCGGGGTCCGGGGGTCCCGGAACCACTTGGAAAGGTGGGCAATAGCACACAAAAATATTGTAATCGGGTGGAATTCTAGTTTATTGGCCGAAAAATGCAACAAATGAGGAATGATCATGGCTGGGCGGTGACTATGGTTCCTTAGGTCGTATTTGATAGTCCGAAAAATTTTTAGGCGATATGGGTCCGGAGGTCCCGGGAACACTCGGAAGGTGTGGGCTATAACACATAAAAATATGGGAATCGCGCGGAATTCTAGTTGTTCGGCCGAAAAACGCAAAAAATAAGGAACGATCATGGCGGGGTGGTTACTATGGTTCCTTAGGTCGTATTTGATGGCCCGGAAAATTTTTAGGCGATCGGGGTTCGGGGTTCCCGGGACCCCTTGGAAGGCGTGGGCTAAAGCACACGAAAATATGGAAATCGCGCGGAATTCTAGTTTTTTGGCTGAAAAACGCAAAAGACTAGGAACGATCATGGCGGGGCGGTGACTATGGTTCCTTAGGTCGTATTTGATAAACCGGAAAAATTTTAGGCGATCCGGCTCCGGGGGCCCCGACCCACTCGGAAGACGTGGGCGATAGCACACAAAAATATGGGAATCGGGCGGAATTCTAGTTTTTTGGCCAAAAAATGCAAAAAATGAGGAACGATCATGGCGAGGTGGTGACTATGGCTCCTTAGGTCTTAATTGATGGCCCGAAAATTTTTTAGGCGATCCGAGTCCGGCGGCCCGGCCCACTCGGAAGGTGTGGGCAATAGCACACAAAAATATGGTAATCGAGCGGAATTCTTGTTTTTTGGCCGAAAAACGTAATAAATGAGGAACGATCATGGCGGGGCGATGACTATGGTTCCTTAGGTCGTATTTGATGGCCCGGAAAATTTTAGGCGATCGGGGTCCACGGCTCCCGGGACCACTCGAAAGGCGTAAGCTATAGCACACTAAAATATGCAAATCGCACGGAGTTCTAGTTTTTTGGCTGAAAAATGCAAAGCATTTGGAATGATCATGGTGGGGCGGTGACTATAGTACCTTAGGTCGTATTTGATAGTCCGAAAAAATTTTAGGCGATCGGGGTCCGCGGCTCCCCGGACCACTTGGAAGGCGTGGGTATAGCACACGAAAATATGGGAATCGGGCGTAATTCTAGTTTTTTGGCCGAAAAATGCAAAAAATGAGAAACGATGATGGCGGGGCGGTTACTATGGTTCCTTAGGTCGTATTTGATAGTGCAGAAAAATTTTAGGCGATAGGGGTCCGGAGATCCCGGGACCACTCGGAAGGTGTGGGCTATAACACACAAAAATATGGGAATCGCGCGGAATTCTAGTTGTTTGGCCGAAAAACATAAAAAATGAGGAACGATCATGGCGGAGCGGATACTATGGTTCCTTAGGTCATATTTGATAGTCCGGAAAACTTTTAGGCAATAGGGGTCCGGAGGTCCCGGGACCACTCGGAAGGTGTGGGCTATAACACACAAAAATATGGGAATCGCGCGTAATTCTAGTTGTTTGGCCGAAAAACGCAAAAAATAAGGAACGATCATGGTGGGGCGGATACTATGGTTCCTTATGTCGTATTTGATTGCCTGGAAAATTTTTAGGCGATCGGGGTCCGCGGCTCTTGGGGCCACTCAGAATGCATGGGTATAGCACACGAAAATATGGGAATCGGGCGTAATTCTAGTGTTTTTGCCGAAAAATGAAAAAAATGAGAAACAATGATGGCAGGGCGGTTACTATGGTTCCTTTGGTCGTATTTGATGGCCTGGAAAAAATTTAGGCGATCGGGGTCCGTGGGTCCCTGAACAACTCAGAAGGCGTGGGCTATAACACACAAAAATATGGGAATCGCGCAGAATTCTAGTTGTTTGGCCGAAAAATGCAAAAAATGAGGAATGATCATGGCTGGGCGGTGACTATGGTTCCTTAGGTCATATTTTATAGTCCGGAAATATATTAGGCGATAGGGGTCCGGAGATCCCGGGACCACTCGGAAGGCGTGGGCTATAACACACAAAAATATGGGATCGCGCGGAATTCTAGTTGTTTGGCCGAAAAACGCAAAAAATGAGGAACAATCATGGTGGGGTGGTTACTATGGTTCCTTAGTTCGTATTTGATGGGCCCGGAAAATTTTTAGGCGATCGGGGTTCGGGGTTCCCGGGACCCCTTAAAAGGTGTGGGCTAAAGCACACGAAAATATGGAAATCGTGCGAAATTCTAGTTTTTTGGCTGAAAAACGCAAAAGACTAGGAACGATCATGGCGGGGCGGTGACTATGGTTCCTTAGGTCGTATTTGATAGTCCGAAAAAATTTTAGGCGATCGGGGTCCGGGTATCCCGGAACCACTTGGAAGGGTGGGCAATAGCACACAAAAATATTGTAATCGGGTGGAATTCTAGTTTATTGGCCGAAAAATGCAACAAATGAGGAATGATCATGGCTGGGCGGTGACTATGGTTCCTTAGGTCGTATTTGATAGTCCGGAAAAATTTTAGGCGATATGGGTCCGGAGGTCCCGGGAACACTCGGAAGGTGTGGGCTATAACACACAAAAATATGGGAATCGCGCGGAATTCTAGTTGTTCGGCCAAAAAATGAAAAAAATAAGGAACGATCATGGCGGGGTGGTTACTATGGTTCCTTAGGTCGTATTTGATGGCCCGGAAAATTTTTAGGCGATCGGGGTTCGGGGTTCCCGGGACCCCTTGGAAGGCGTGGGCTAAAGCACACGAAAATATGGAAATCGCACGGAATTCTAGTTTTTTGGCTGAAAAATGCAAATGACTAGGAACGATCATGGCGGGGCGGTGACTATGGTTCCTTAGGTCGTATTTGATAAACCGGAAAAATTTTAGGCGATCCGGCTCCGGGGGCCCCGACCCACTTGGAAGGCGTGGGCGATAGCACACAAAAATATGGGAGTCGGGCGGAATTCTAGTTTTTTGGCCAAAAAATGCAAAAAATGAGGAACGATCATGGCGAGGTGGTGACTATGGCTCCTTAGGTCTTAATTGATGGCCCGAAAATTTTTTAGGCGATCCGAGTCCGGCGGCCCGGCCCACTCGGAAGGTGTGGGCAATAGCACACAAAAATATGGTAATCGAGCGGAATTCTTGTTTTTTGGCCGAAAAACGTAATAAATGAGGAACGATCATGGCGGGGCGATGACTATGGTTCCTTAGGTCGTATTTGATGGCCCGGAAAATTTTAGGCGATCGGGGTCCACGGCTCCCGGGACCACTCGAAAGGCGTAAGCTATAGCACACTAAAATATGCAAATCGCACGGAGTTCTAGTTTTTTGGCTGAAAAATGCAAAGCATTTGGAATGATCATGGTGGGGCGGTGACTATAGTACCTTAGGTCGTATTTGATAGTCCGAAAAAATTTTTGGCGATCGGGGTCCGCGGCTCCCCGGACCACTTGGAAGGCGTGGGTATAGCACACGAAAATATGGGAATCGGGCGTAATTCTAGTTTTTTGGCCGAAAAATGCAAAAAATGAGAAACGATGATGGCGGGGCCGTTACTATGGTTCCTTAGGTCGTATTTGATAGTGCAGAAAAATTTTAGGCGATAGGGGTCCGGAGATCCCGGGACCACTCGGAAGGTGTGGGCTATAACACACAAATATATGGGAATCGCGCGGAATTCTAGTTGTTTGGCCGAAAAACATAAAAAATGAGGAACGATCATGGCGGAGCGGATACTATGGTTCCTTAGGTCATATTTGATAGTCCGGAAAACTTTTAGGCAATAGGGGTCCGGAGGTCCCGGGACCACTCGGAAGGTGTGGGCTATAACACACAAAAATATGGGAATCGCGCGTAATTCTAGTTGTTTGGCCGAAAAACGCAAAAAATAAGGAACGATCATGGTGGGGCGGATACTATGGTTCCTTATGTCGTATTTGATTGCCTGGAAAATTTTTAGGCGATCGGGGTCCGCGGCTCTTGGGGCCACTCAGAATGCATGGGTATAGCACACGAAAATATGGGAATCGGGCGTAATTCTAGTGTTTTTGCCGAAAAATGAAAAAAATGAGAAACAATGATGGCAGGGCGGTTACTATGGTTCCTTTGGTCGTATTTGATGGCCTGGAAAAAATTTAGGCGATCGGGGTCCGGGGGTCCCTGAACAACTCAGAAGGCGTGGGCTATAACACACAAAAATATGGGAATCGCGCAGAATTCTAGTTGTTTGGCCGAAAAATGCAAAAAATGAGGAATGATCATGGCTGGGAGGTGACTATGGTTCCTTAGGTCATATTTTATAGTCCGGAAATATATTAGGCGATAGGGGTCCGGAGATCCCGGGACCACTCGGAAGGCGTGGGCTATAACACACAAAAATATGGGATCGCGCGGAATTCTAGTTGTTTGGCCGAAAAACGCAAAAAATGAGGAACAATCATGGTGGGGTGGTTACTATGGTTCCTTAGTTCGTATTTGATGGGCCCGGAAAATTTTTAGGCGATCGGGGTTCGGGGTTCCCGGGACCCCTTAAAAGGTGTGGGCTAAAGCACACGAAAATATGGAAATCGTGCGAAATTCTAGTTTTTTGGCTGAAAAACGCAAAAGACTAGGAACGATCATGGCGGGGCGGTGACTATGGTTCCTTAGGTCGTATTTGATAGTCCGGAAAAATTTTAGGCGATCGGGGTCCGGGTGTCCCGGAACCACTTGGAAGGGTGGGCAATAGCACACAAAAATATTGTAATCGGGTGGAATTCTAGTTTATTGGCCGAAAAATGCAACAAATGAGGAATGATCATGGCTGGGCGGTGACTATGGTTCCTTAGGTCGTATTTGATAGTCCGGAAAAATTTTAGGCGATATGGGTCCGGAGGTCCCGGGAACACTCGGAAGGTGTGGGCTATAACACACAAAAATATGGGAATCGCGCGGAATTCTAGTTGTTCGGCCAAAAAACGAAAAAAATAAGGAACGATCATGGCGGGGTGGTTACTATGGTTCCTTAGGTCGTATTTGATGGCCCGGAAAATTTTTAGGCGATCGGGGTTCGGGGTTCCCGGGATCCCTTGGAAGGCGTGGGCTAAAGCACACGAAAATATGGAAATCGCACGGAATTCTAGTTTTTTGGCTGAAAAATGCAAAAGACTAGGAACGATCATGGCGGGGCGGTGACTATGGTTCCTTAGGTCGTATTTGATAAACCGGAAAAATTTTAGGCGATCCGGCTCCGGGGGCCCCGACCCACTCGGAAGGCGTGGGCGATAGCACACAAAAATATGAGAATCGGGCGGAATTCTAGTTTTTTGGCCAAAAAATGCAAAAAATGAGGAACGATCATGGCGAGGTGGTGACTATGGCTCCTTAGGTCTTAATTGATGGCCCGAAAATTTTTTAGGCGATAGGGGTCCGGAGGTCCCGGGACCACTCGGAAGGTGTGGGCTATACACACAAAAATACGGGAATCGCGCGGAATTCTAGTTGTTTGGCCGAAAAACGCAAAAATTAAGGAACGATCATGGCAGGGTGGATACTATGGTTCCTTGGGTCGTATTTGATTGCCTGGACAAATTTTAGGCGATCGGGGTCCGCGGCTCTTGGGACCACTCGGAATGCGTGGGTATAGCACTCGAAAATATGGGAATCGGGCGAAATTCTAGGTCTTTTTCAGTAACATGAAAAAAATGTGGAAAGATCTTGGCAGGGCAGTGACTATGGTTCCTTTGGTCTTATTTGATAGTCCGGAAAAATATTAGGCGATAGGGGTCCGGAGGTCCCGGGACCACTTGGAAGGCGTGGGCTATAACACACAAAAATATGTGAATCGCGCAGAATTCTAGTTGTTTTGCCGAAAAACGCAAAAAATGAGGAACGATCATGGCGGGGCGGATACTATTATTCCTTAGGTCGTATTTGATAGTCCAGAAAAAATTTAGGCGATAGGGGTCAGGAGTTCCCGGGACCACTCGGAAAGCGTGGGCTATAACACACAAATATGGGAATCGCGCGGAATTCTAGTTGTTTGGCCGAAAAACGCAAAAAATAAGGAACAATCATGGCGGGGTGGTTACTATGGTTCCTTAGGTCGTATTTGATGGCCCCGAAAATTTTTAGGCGATCGGGGTTCGGGGTTCCCGGGACACCTTGGAAGGCGTGGGCTAAAGCACACGAAAATATGGAAATCGCGCGGAATTCTAGTTTGTTGGCTGAAAAATGCAAAAGACTAGGAACGATCATGGCGGGGTGGTGACTGTGGTTCCTTAGGTTGTATTTGATAGTCCGGAAAACTTTTAGGCGATCCGGCTCCGGGGGGCTTGACCCACTCGGAAGGCGTGGGCGATAGCACACAAAAATATGGGAATCGGGCTGAATTCTAGTTTTTTGGCCAACAATTACAAAAAATGAGGAACGATCATGGCGAGGCGGTGACTATGGTTCCTTAGGTCCTAATTGATGGCCCGAAATTTTTTTAGGCAATCTGAGTCCGGCGGCCCGGCCCACTCGGAAGGCGTGGGCAATAGCACACAAAAATATGGTAATCGAGTGGAATTTTAGTTTTTTGGCCGAAAAACGCAATAAATGAGGAACGATCATGGCGGGGCGGTGACTATGGTTCTTCAGGTCGTATTTGATGGCCCGGAAAATTTTAGGCGATCGGGGTCCACGGCTCCCGGGACCACTCGGAAGGCGTAAGCTATAGCACATGAAAATATTCAAATCGCGCGGAGTTCTAGTTTTTTGGCCGAAAAATGCAAAGCATTTGGAACGATCATGGTGGGGAGGTGACTATGGTACCTTAGGTCATATTTGATAGTCCGGAAAAATTTTAGGCGATCGGGGTCCGCAGCTCCCCGGACCACTTGGAAGGCGTGGTATAGCACATGAAAAAATATGAGAATCGGGCGTAATTCTTGTTTTTTGGCCGAAAAATACAAAAAATGAGAAACGATGATGGCGGGCGGTTACTATGGTTCCTTAGGACGTATTTGACGACCCGAAAAAATTTTAGGCGATCATGGTCTGGGGGTCCCGGAACCACTTGGAAGGGTGGGCAATAGCACACAAAAATATTGTTATCGGGCGGAATTCTAGTTTTTTGGCCGAAAAACACAACAAATGAGGAATGATCATGGCTGAGCGGTGACTATGGTTCCTTAGGTCATATTTGATAGTCCGGATAATTTTTAGGCGATAGGGGTCCGGAGTTCCCGGGTTCACTTCGAAGGCGTGGGCTATAGGACACGAAAATATGGGAATCGCGCGGAATTCTAGTTTTTGGCCGAAAAACGGAAAAAACTAGGAACGATCATGGCTGGGCGGTGACTATGGTTCCTTAGGTCTTATTTGATAGTCCGGAAAAATTTTAGGCGATAGGGGTCCGGAGACCCGGGACCTCTCGGAAGGCGTGGGCTATAACACACAAAAATATGGGATAGCGCGGAATTCTAGTTGTTTGGCCTAAAAACGCAAAAAATGAGGAACGATCATGGCGGGGCAGATACTATGGTTCCTTAGGTCGTATTTGATAGTCCTGAAAAATTTTAGGCGATAGGGGTCCGGAGGTCCCGGGACCACTCGGAAGGTGTGGGTATAGCACACGCCTTCCAAGTGGTCCCGGGACCCCCGGACCCCGATCGCCTAAAAACTTTTCGGGCCATAAAATATGACCCAAGGAACTATAGTAACCACCCCGCCATGATCGTTCCTCATTTTTTGCATTTTTCTGCCAAAAACCTAGAATTCCGCTCGATTCCCATATTTTTGTGTGCTACAGCCCACGCCTTCCAAGTGGTCCCGGGAACCTCGGACCCCGGTCGCCTAATATTTGTCTGGGCCATCAAATGCGACCTAAGGAACCATAGTCACCGCCCCACCATGATCGGTCCTTATTTTTTGCATTTTACGTCCAAAAAACTAGAATTCTGCCTGATTCCCATATTTTCGTGTGTTATTGCCCAAGCCTTCCGAGTGGGCCGGGCCTACCAGACTCGGATCGCCTAAAATTTTTCCGGGCCATCAAATACGACCTAAGGAACCATAGTCACGCCCCGCCATGATCGTTCCTCATTTTATGCAGTTTTCAGCCAAAACACTGGAATTTCGCCCGATTACCATATTATTGTGTGCTATTGCCCACGCCTTCCGTGTGGGCCGAGCCCCCGTACTCGGATCGCCTAAAGTTTTTTCGGGCCATAAAATAGGACCTAAGGAACCATAGTCACCACCTCGCCATGATCGTTCCTCATTTTTCGCATTTTTCGGCCCAAAAACTAGAATTCTGCCCGGTTCCCATATTTTTGTGTGCTATAGCCCACGCTTTCCAAGTGGTCACGGGATCCCCGGACCCCGATCGCCTAAAATTTTTCCGACCCATCAAATACGACCTAAGGAACCATAGGAACTGCCCCGCCATGATCGTTCCTCACTTATTGCGATTTCCGACAAAAAAACTAGAATTCCGCCCGATTCCCATATTTTCGTGTGCTATAGCCCACACCTTCCGAGTGGGCCGGGGCCCCCGGACTCGGATCACCTAAAAAATTTTCGGGCCTTCAAATAGGACCTAAGGAACCATAGTCACTGCCCCGCAATGATCGTTCTTCATTTTTTTCATTTTTCGGACAAAAAAATAGAATTCCGCCCGATTCTCATATTTTCGTGAGTTATAGCCCACGCCTTCCAAGTGGTCCCGGGAACCCCGGACCCCGGTCGCCTAATATTTTTACGGACCATAAAATATGATTTAAGGAACCATAGTCACCGCCCTGCAATGATCGTTCCTCATTTTTTGCGTTTTTCGGCCAATAAACTAGAATTCCGCGCGATTCACATATTTACGTGTGCTATAGCACACGCCTTCCGAGTGGTCCCAGACCCACGGACCCCTATCTCCTAAAGTTCTTCCGGACCATCAAATACGACCTAAGGAACCATAGTCACCGCCCCGCCATGATCGTTCTTATGTTTTTGTATTTTTTGGCAAAAAACCTTGAATTCCGCGCGATTCCATATTTTCATTTGCTATAGCCAACGCCTTCCGAGTGGTCCCTGGAACCCCGGACCCCGATCGCCTAAAAATTTTCAAGCCATCAAATACGACCTAAGGAACCATAGTCACCGCCCCGCCATTATCGTTCCTCATTTTATGCAGTTTTCGGCCAAAATACTAGAATTCCGCCCGATTACCATATTATTGTGTGCTATTGCCCACGCCTTCCGAGTGGGCCGAGCCCCCCGTACTCGGATCGCCTAAAGTTTTTTGGGGCCATAAAATAGGACATAAGGAACCATAGTCACCACCTCGCCATGATCGTTCCTCATTTTTTGCATTTTTCGGCCAAAAAACTAGAATTCCGCCCGGTTCCCATATTTTTGTGTGCTATAGCCCACGCTTTCCAAGTGGTCCCGGGATCCCCGGACCCCGATCGCCTAAAATTTTTCCAGCCCATCAAATACGACCTAAGGAACCATAGGAACTGCCCCGCCATGATAGTTCCTCACTTATTGCGATTTCCGGCAAAAAAACTAGAATTCTGCCCGATTCCCATATTTTCGTGTGCTATAGCCCACACCTTCCGAGTGGGCCAGGCTCCCCGGACTCGGGTCGCCTAAAGTTTTTTCGGGCCATCAAATAAGACCTAAGGAACCATATTCACCTCCCCGCCAAAAAACTAGAATTCTGCCCAATTCCCATATTTTCGTGTGTTATAGCACACGCCTTCCAAGTGGTCCCGGGACCCCCGGACCCCGATCGCCTAAAAATTTTTCGTGCCATAAAATAAGACCCAAGGAACCATAGTAACCACCCCGCCATGGTCGTTCCTCATTTTTTGCATTTTTCTGCCAAAAAACTAGAATTTCGCGTGATTCCCATATTTTCGTCTACTATTGCCCACGCCTTCCGAGTGGGTCGGGCCTCCAGGACTCGGATCGCCTAAACTTTTTCTGGGCCATAACATATGATTTAAGGAATCATAGTCACCGCCCTGCCATGATCGTTCCTCAGTTTTTGCGTTTTTCAGCCAAAAAACTAGAATTCTGCGCGATTCTCTTATTTTCGTGTGCTATAGCCCATGCCTTCCAAGTGGTCCCGGGAACCCCGAACCCCGATCGCCTAAAGTTTTTCCGGACCATCAAATACGACCTAAGGAACCATAGTCACCGCCCCGCCATGATCGTTCCTATGTTTTTGTATTTTTTGGCAAAAAACCTAGAATTCCGCGCGATTCCATATTTTCATTTGCTATATAGCCCACGCCTTCCGAGTGGTCCCGGGAACCCCGGACCCCGATCGCCTAAAAGTTTTCCAGCCATCAAATACGACCTAAGGAACCATAGTCACCGCCCCGCCATGATCGTTCCTCATTTTATGCAGTTTTCGGCCAAAACACTAGAATTCCGCCCGATTACCATATTATTGTGTGCTACTGCCCATGCCTTCCGAGTGGGCCGAGCCCCCGTACTCGGATCGCCTAAAGTTTTTTCGGGCCATAAAATAGGACCTAAGGAACCATAGTCACCACCTCGCCATGATCGTTCCTCATTTTTCGCATTTTTCGGCCAAAAAACTAGAATTCCGCCCGATTCCCATATTTTTGTGTGCTATAGCCCACGCTTTCCAAGTGGTCCCGGGATCCCCAGACCCCGATCGCCTAAAATTTTTCCGGGTCTTCAAATACGACCTAAGAAACCATAGGAACTACCCCGCCATGATCGTTTCTCACTTATTGCGATTTACGGCAAAAAAACTAGAATTCCGCCCAATTCCCATATTTTCGTGTGCTATAGCCCACACCTTCCGAGTGGGCCGGGCCCCCGGACTCGGATCATCTAAATTTTATTCGGGCCATCAAATAAGACCTAAGGAACCATATTCACCTCCCCGCCATGATCGTTCCTCATTGTTTGCATTTTTCGGATAAAAAAATAGAATTCCGTACGATTCCCATATTTTCGTGTGCTATAACTGCCCACACCTTCCCAATGGGTAGGGAATCCCGGACCCCGATCGCCTAAAATTTTTCCGGACCATCAAATACGTCCTAAGAAACCATAGTCACCGCCCCGCCATGATCGTTACACATATTTTGTGTTTTTCGGCCAAAAAACAAGAATTCCGCCCGATTCCCATATTTTCGTGTGCTATAGCCCACGCCTTCCGAGTGGGCTGAGCCCCCCGTACTCGGATCGCCTAAAGCTTTTTTGGGCCATAAAATAGGACCTAAGGAACCATAGTCACCACCTCGCCATGATCGTTCCTCATTTTTTGCATTTTTCGGCCAAAAAACTAGAATTCCGCCCGGTTCCCATATTTTTGTGTGCTATAGCCCACGCTTTCCAAGTGGTCCCGGGATCCCCGGACCCCGATCGCCTAAAATTTTTCCGGCCCATCAAATACGACCTAAGGAACCATAGGAACTGCCCCGCCATGATAGTTCCTCACTTATTGCGATTTCCGGCAAAAAAACTAGAATTCTGCCCGATTCCCATATTTTCGTGTGCTATAGCCCACACCTTCCGAGTGGGCCAGGCTCCCCGGACTCGGGTCGCCTAAAGTTTTTTCGGGCCATCAAATAAGACCTAAGGAACCATATTCACCTCCCCGCCAAAAAACTAGAATTCTGCCCGATTCCCATATTTTCGTGTGTTATAGCACACGCCTTCCAAGTGGTCCCGGGACCCCCGGACCCCGATCGCCTAAAAAATTTTCGTGCCATAAAATAAGACCCAAGGAACCATAGTAACCACCCCGCCATGGTCGTTCCTCATTTTTTGCATTTTTCTGCCAAAAAACTAGAATTCCGCGTGATTCCCATATTTTCGTCTACTATTGCCCACGCCTTCCGAGTGGGTCGGGCCTCCAGGACTCGGATCGCCTAAAATTTTTATAGGCCATAACATATGATTTAAGGAATCATAGTCACCGCCCTGCCATGATCGTTCCTCAGTTTTTGCGTTTTTCAGCCAAAAAACTAGAATTCCGCGCGATTCCCTTATTTTCGTGTGCTATAGCCCATGCCTTCCAAGTGGTCCCGGGAACCCCGAACCCCGATCGCCTAAAGTTTTTCCGGACCATCAAATACGACCTAAGGAACCATAGTCACTGCCCCGCCATGATCGTTCCTATGTTTTTGTATTTTTTGGCAAAAAACCTAGAATTCCGCGCGATTCCATATTTTCATTTGCTATAGCCCACGCCTTCCGAGTGGTCCCGGGAACCCCGGACCCCGATCGCCTAAAAGTTTTCCAGCCATCAAATACGACCTAAGGAACCATAGTCACCGCCCCGCCATGATCGTTCCTCATTTTATGCAGTTTTCGGCCAAAACACTAGAATTCCGCCCGATTACCATATTATTGTGTGCTACTGCCCATGCCTTCCGAGTGGGCCGAGCCCCCCGTACTCGGATCGCCTAAAAAATTTTCAGGCCATAAAATAGGACCTAAGGAACCATAGTCACCACCTCGCCATGATCGTTCCTCATTTTTCGCATTTTTCGCCCAAAAAACTAGAATTCCGCCCGATTCCCATATTTTTGTGTGCTATAGCCCACGATTTCCAAGTGGTCCCGGGATCCCCAGACCCCGATCGCCTAAAATTTTTCCGGGTCATCAAATACGACCTAAGAAACCATAGGGACTACCCCGCCATGATCGTTTCTCACTTATTGCGATTTACGGCAAAAAAACTAGAATTTCGCCCGATTCCCATATTTTCGTGTGCTATAGCCCACACCTTCCGAGTGGGCCGGGCCCCCGGACTCGGATCATCTAAATTTTATTCGAGTTCTAATATGCAACGTCAAGCAGTTCCTCTTTCTCGCTCCGAGAAATGCATTGTTGGAACTGGGTTGGAACGACAAGCAGCTCTAGATTCGGGGGCTCTTGCTATAGCCGAACGCGAGGGAAGGGTCGTTTATACCAATACTGACAAGATTCTTTTAGCAGGTAATGGAGATATTCTAAGCATTCCATTAGTTATATATCAACGTTCCAATAAAAATACTTGTATGCATCAAAAACTCCAGGTTCCTCGGGGTAAATGCATTAAAAAGGGACAAATTTTAGCGGATGGTGCTGCTACGGTTGGTGGCGAACTTGCTTTGGGGAAAAACGTATTAGTAGCTTATATGCCGTGGGAGGGTTACAATTCTGAAGATGCAGTACTTATTAGCGAGCGTTTGGTATATGAAGATATTTATACTTCTTTTCACATACGGAAATATGAAATTCAGACTCATGTGACAAGCCAAGGCCCTGAAAAAGTAACTAATGAAATACCGCATTTAGAAGCCCATTTACTCCGCAATTTAGATAAAAATGGAATTGTGATGCTGGGATCTTGGGTAGAGACGGGTGATATTTTAGTAGGTAAATTAAACTTTTTCCGGGCCATCAAATACGACCTAAGGAACCATAGTCACCGTTCCGCCATGATCGTTCCTCATTTTTTGCATTTTTCAGCCAAAAAACTATAATTCTGCCCGATTCTCATATTTTCGTGTGTTATAGCACACGCCTTCCAAGTGGTCCCGGGACCCCCGGACCCCGATCGCCTAAAAAATTTTCGGGCCCTAAAATACGACCCAAGGAACCATAGTAACCACCCCGCCATGATCGTTCCTCATTTTTTGCGTTTTTCTGCCAAAAACTAGAATTCCTCGTGACTCACATATTTTCATCTACTATTGCCCACGCCTTCCGAGTGGGTCGGGCCTCCAGGACTCGGATCGCCTAAAATTTTTCCGGGCCATCAAATACGACCTAAGGAACCATATTCACCGCACCGCTATGATCGTTCCTCATTTTTTGCATTTTTCGGTCAAAAACCTAAAATTCCGCTCGATTCCCATATTTTTGTGTGCTACAGCCCACGCCTTCCAAGTGGTCACGGGAACCTCGGACCCCGGTCACCTAATATTTTTCTGATCCATCAAATATGACTTAAGGAACCATAGTCACCGCCCCACCATGATCGGTCCTCATTTTTTGCATTTTACGTCAAAAAAACTAGAATTCCGCCCAATTCCCATATTTTCGTGTGTTATTGCCCAAGCCTTCCGAGTGGGTCAGGCCTACTAGACTCGGATCGCTTAAAATTTTTCCGGGCTATAAAATATGACCTAAGGAACCATAGTCACCACCCCGCCATGATCGTTGCTAATATTTTGCATTTTTGGGCCAAAAAACTAGAATTCCGCCCGATTCCCATATTTTCGTGTGCTATAGCTCACGCCTTACAAGTGGTCCCGGTATCCCCGGACCCCGATCGCCTAAAAATTTTTCGAGCCATCAAAAACGACCCAAGGAACAATAATAACCGCCCCACCATGATCATTCCCCATTTTTGCATTTTTCGGCCAAAAAAACTAGAATTCCGCGTGATTCCCATATTTTCGTGTGCTAAATAGCCCACGTCTTCCGAGTGGGCCGGGCCTTCCGTACTCGGATCGCCTAAAAATTTTTCGGGCCGTCAAATACGACCTAAGGAACCATAGTCACCGCCCTGCAATGATCGTTCCTCATTTTTTGCATTTTTCGGCCAAAAAACTAGAATTCCGCCCGATTCCCATATTTTCGTGTGTTATAGCCCACGCCTTCCAAGTGGTCCCGGGAACCCCGGACCCCGATCGCCTAATATTTTTACGGGCCATAAAATATGATTTTAGGAACCATAGTCACTGCCCCGCCATGATCGTTCCTCATTTTTTGCGTTTTTCGGCCAAAAAACTAGAATTCCGCGCGATTCCCATATTTTCGTGTGCTATAGCCCACGCCTTCCGAGTTGTCCCAGACCTCCGTACCCCTATCGCCTAAAATTTTTCAGGACCATCAAATACAACCTAAGTAACCATAGTCACCGCCCCGCCATGATCATTCCTATATTTTTTGTATTTTTTGGCAAAAAACCTAGAATTTCGCGCGATTCCATATTTTCATTTGCTATAGCCCACGCCTTCCGAGTGGTCCCGGGAACCCCAAACCCCGATCGCCTAAAAGTTTTCCAACAATCAAATACAACCTAAGGAACCATAGTCACCGCCCCGCCATGATCGTTCCTCATTTTATGCAGTTTTCGGCCAAAACACTAGAATTCCGCCCGATTACCATATTATTGTGTGCTATTGCCCACGCCTTCCGTGTGGGCCGAGCCCCCCGTACTCGGATCGCCTAAAGTTTTTTCGGGTTCATAAAATAGGACCTAAGGAACCATAGTCACCACCTCGCCATGATCGTTCCTCATTTTTTGCATTTTTCGGCAAAAAAACTAGAATTCCGCCCGGTACCCATATTTTTGTGTGCTATAGCCCACGCTTTCCAAGTGGTCCCGGGATCCCCGGACCCCGATCGCCTAAAACTTTTTCGGGCCATCTAATACGACCTAAGGAACCATAGGAACTGCCCCGCCATGATCGTTACTCATATTTTGTGTTTTTCGGCCAAAAAACTAGAATTCCACCCGATACCCATATTTTCGTGTGCTATAGCCCACACCTTCCGAGTGAGCCAGGCCCCCGGACTCGGATCATCTAAATTTTATTCGAGCCATCAAATAAGACCTAAGGAACCATATTCACCTCCCCGCCATGATCGTTCCTCATTGTTTGCATTTTTCGGCTAAAAATTAGAATTCCGTACGATTCCCATATTTTCGTGTGCTATAACTGCCCACGCCTTCCCAATGGGTAGGGAATCCCGGACCCCGATCTCCTAAAAATTTTCCGGACCATCAAATACGACCTAAGAAACCATAGTCACCGCCCCGCCATGATCGTTACTCATATTTTGTGTTTTTCGGCCAAAAAACTAGAATTACGCCCGATTCCCATATTTTCGTGTGCTATAGCCCACGCCTTCCGAGTGGGCCGGGTCTCCCGGACTCGGATCGCCTAAACTTTTTCCGGGCAATCAAATACGACCTAAGGAACCATAGTCACCATTCTGCCATGATCGTTCCTCATTTTTTGCATTTTTCGGCCAAAAAACTAGAATTCTGCCCGATTCCCATATTTCGTGTGTTATAGCACACGCCTTCCAAGTGGTCCCGGGACCCCAGACCCCGATCGCCTAAAAAATTTTCGAGCCATAAAATATGACCCAAGGAACCATAGTAACCACCCCGCTAAGATCGTTCCTCATTTTTTGCGTTTTTCTGCCAAAAAACTAGAATTCCGCGTGATTCCCATATTTTTGTCTACTATTGCCCACGCCTTCCGAGTGGGTCGGGCCTCCAGGACTCGGATCGCCTAAATTTTTTCCGGGCCATCAAATACGACCTAAGGAACCATATTCACCGCCCCGCCATGATCGTTCATCATTTTTTGCATTTTTCGCTCAAAAACCTAAAATTCCGCTCGATTCCCATATTTTTGTGTGCTACAGCCCACGCCTTCCAAGTGGTCCCGGGAACCTCGGACCCCGGTCGCCTAATATTTTTCTGAGCCATCAAATACGACCTAAGGAACCATAGTCACCGCCCCACCATGATCGGTCCTCATTTTTTGCATTTTACGTCCAAAAAACTAGAATTCCGCCCAATTCCCATATTTTCGTGTGTTATTGCCCAAGCCTTCCGAGTGGGCCGGGCCTACCAGACTCGGATCGCCTAAAATTTTTCCGGGCCATCAAATATGACCTAAGGAACCATAGTCACAACCCCGCCATGATCGTTGCTAATATTTTGCATTTTTCGGCCAAAAAACTAGAATTCCGCCCGATTCCCATATTTTCGTGTGCTTTAGCTCACGCCTTCCAAGTGGTCCCGGTATCCCCGGATCCCGATCGCCTAAAATTTTTCTAGGCTATCAAATACGACCCAAGGAACCATAATAACCGCCCCGCCATGATCGTTCCCCATTTTTGATTTTTTCGGCCAAAAAAACTAGAATTCCGCGTGATTCCCATATTTTCGTGTGCTAAATAGCCCATGTCTTCCGAGTGGGCCGGGCCTTCCGGACTCGGATCGCCTAAAATTTTTTCGGGCAGTCAAATACGACCTAAGGAACCATAGTCACCGCCCCGCAATGATCGTTCCTCATTTCTTGCATTTTTCGGCCAAAAAACTAGAATTCCGCCCGATTCCCATATTTTCGTGTGTTATTGCCCAAGCCTTCCGAGTGGGCCGGGCCTACCAGACTCGGATCGCCTAAAATTTTTCCGGGCCATCAAATACGACCTAAGGAACCATAGTCACCGCCCCGCCATGATCGTTGCTAATATTTTGCATTTTTCGGCCAAAAAACTAGAATTTCGCCCGATTCCCATATTTTCGTGTGCTATAGCTCACGCCTTCCAAGTGGTCCCGGTACCCCCGGACCCCGATCGCCTAAAATTTTTCCGGGCCATCAAATATGACCCAAGGAACCATAATAACCGCCCCGCCATGATCGTTCCCCATTTTTGCGTTTTTCGGCCAAAAAACTAGAATTCCGCGTGATTCCCATATTTTCGTGTGCAAAATAGCCCACGTCTTCTGAGTGGGCCAGGCCTTCCGGACTCGGATCGCCTAAAAGTTTTTGGGCCATCAAATACGACCCAATGAACCATAATAACCGCCCCGCCATGATCGTTCCCCATTTTTGCATTTTTCGGCCAAAAAACTTGAATTCCGCGTGATTCCCATATTTTCGTGTGCTAAATAGCCCACGTCTTCCGAGTGGGCCAGGCCTTCCGGACTCGGATCGCCTAAAATTTTTTTGGGCCATCAAATATGACCTAAGGAATCATAGTCACCACCCCGCAATGATCGATCCTCATTTTTTGCATTTTTCGGCCAAAAAACTAGAATTCCGCCCGATTCCCATATTTTCGTGTGCTATAGCCCACGCCTTCCAAGTGGTCCCGGGAACCCCGGACCCCGGTCGCCCAATATTTTTACGGGGCATAAAATATGATATAAGGAACCATAGTCACCGCCCTGCAATGATCGTTCCTCATTTATTGCGTTTTTCGGCCAATAAACTAGAATTCCGCGCGATTCCCATATTTTCGTGTGCTATAGCCCATGCCTTCCGAGTGGTCCCAGACCCACGGACCCCTATCGCCTAAAGTTCTTCCGGACCATCAAATAGGACCTAAGGAACCATAGTCACCGCCCCGCCATGATCGTTCCTCATTTTATGCAGTTTTCGGCCAAAACACTAGAATTCCGCCCGATTACCATATTATTGTGTGCTATTGCCCACGCCTTCCGAGTGGGCCCGGCCTTCCGGACTCGGATCGCCTAAAATTTTTTCGGGCCATCAAATATGACCTAAGGAACCATAGTCACCACCCCGCAATGATCGTTCCTCATTTTTTGCATTTTTCGGCCAAAAAACTAGAATTCCGCACGATTCCCATATTTTCATGTGCTATAGCCAACGCCTTCCGAGTGCTCCCAGACCCCTATCGCCTAAAGTTTTTCCGGACCATCAAATATTACCTAAGGAACCATAGTCACCGCCCCTCCATGATCGTTCTTCATATTTTGCGTTTTTCAGCCAAAAACCTAGAATTTCACCCGATTCCCATATTTTCGAGTGTTATATCCCACGCATTCCGAGTGGGCCGCCCCCCGGACTCGGATCACCTAAAAAATTTTTGGGCAATGAAATACAACCTAAGGAACCATAGTCACTGCCCCGCCATGATCGTTCCTCATTTATTGCTTTTTTCGGCCAAAACACTAGAATTCTGCCCGATTACCATATTATTGTGTGCTATTGCCCACGCCTTCCGAGTGGGCCGAGCCCCCCGTACTCGGATCGCCTAAAGTTTTTTCGGGCCATAAAATAGGACCTAAGGAACCATAGTCACCACCTCGCCATAATCGTTCCTCATTTTTCGTATTTTTCGTCCAAAAAACTAGAATTCCGCCCGGTTCCCATATTTTTGTGTGCTATAGCCCACGCTTTCCAAGTGGTCCCGGGATCCCCGGACCCCGATCACCTAAAATTTTTTCGGGCCATCAAATACGACCTAAGGAACCATAGGAACTGCCCCGCCATGATCGTTACTCATATTTTGTGTTTTTCGGCCAAAAAACTAGAATTCCGCCCGATACCCATATTTTCGTGTGCTATAGCCCACACCTTCCGAGTGGGCCGGGCCCCCCGGACTCGGATCATCTAAATTTTATTCGAGCCATCAAATAAGACCTAAGGAACCATATTCACCTCCCCGCCATGATCGTTCCTCATTGTTTGCATTTTTCGGCTAAAAAACTAGAATTCCGTACGATTCCCATATTTTCGTGTGCTATAACTGCCCACGCCTTCCCAATGGGTAGGGAATCCCGGACCCCGATCTCCTAAAATTTTTCCGGACCATCAAATACGACCTAAGAAACCATAGTCACCGCCCCGCCATGATCGTTACTCATATTTTGTGTTTTTCGGCCAAAAAACTAGAATTACGCCCGATTCCCATATTTTCGTGTGCTATAGCCCACGCCTTCCGAGTGGGCCGGGTCTCCCGGACTCGGATCGCCTAAACTTTTTCCGGGCCATCAAATACGACCTAAGGAACCATAGTCACCATTCCGCCATGATCGTTCCTCATTTTTTGCATTTTTCGGCCAAAAAACTAGAATTCTGCCCGATTCCCATATTTTCGTGTGTTATAGCACACGCCTTCCAAGTGATCCCGGGACCCCAGACCCCGATCACCTAAAATTTTTCGAGCCATAAAATATGACCCAAGGAACCATAGTAACCACCCCGCCAAGATCGTTCCTCATTTTTTGCGTTTTTCAGCCAAAAAACTAGAATTTCGCGTGATTCCCATATTTTTGCCTACTATTGCCCACGCCTTCCGAGTGGGTCGGGCCTCCAGGACTCGGATCGCCTAAAGTTTTTTCGGGCCATCAAATACGACCTAAGGAACCATATTCACCAACCCGCCATGATCGTTCATCATTTTTTGCATTTTTCGCTCAAAAACCTAAAATTCCGCTCGATTCCCATATTTTTGTGTGCTACAGCCCACGCCTTCCAAGTGGTCCCGGGAACCTCGGACCCCGGTCGCCTAATATTTTTCTGAGCCATCAAATACGACCTAAGGAACCATAGTCACCGCCCCACCAAGAATGGTCCTCATTTTTTGCATTTTACGTCCAAAAAACTAGAATTCCGCCCAATTCCCATATTTTCGTGTGTTATTGCCCAAGCCTTCCGAGTGGGCCGGGCCTACGAGACTCGGATCGCCTAAAATTTTTTCGGGCCATCAAATATGACCTAAGGAACCATAGTCACCGCCCCGCCATGATCGTTGCTAATATTTTGCATTTTTCGGCCAAAAAACTAGAATTCCGCCCGATTCCCATATTTTCGTGTGCTATAGCTCACGCCTTCCAAGTGGTCCCGGTACCCCAGGACCTCGATCGGCTAAAATTTTTCCGGGCTATCAAGTACGACCCAAGGAACCATAATAACCGCCCCGCCATGATCGTTCCCCATTTTTGCATTTTTCGGCCAAAAAACTCGAATTCCGCGTGATTCCGATATTTTCGTGTGCAAAATAGCCCACGTCTTCCGAGTGGGCCCGGCCTTCCAGACTCGGATCGCCTAAAAATTTTTCGGGCCATCAAATACGACCTAAGGAACCATAGTGACCACCCCGCAATGATCGTTCCTCATTTTTTGCATTTTTCGGCCAAAAAACTAGAATTCCGCCTGATTCCCATATTTTCGTGTGCTATAGCCAACGCCTTCAGAGTGCTCCCAGACCCCCGGACCCCTATCGCCTAAAGTTTTTCCGGACCATCAAATATGACCTAAGGAACCATAGTCACCGCCCCTCCATGATCGTTCTTCATTTTTTGCGTTTTTCAGCCAAAAACCTAGAATTTCGCCCGATTCCCATATTTTCGAGTGTTATATCCCACGCTTTCCGAGTGGGCTGCCCCCCCGGACTCGGATCACCTAAAAATTTTTCGGGCAATGAAATACAATCCAAGGAACCATAGTCACTGCCCCGCCATGATCGTTCCTCATTTTTTGCATTTTTCGGCCAAAACACTAGAATTCTGCCCGATTACCATATTATTGTGTGCTATTGCCCACGCCTTCCGAGTGGGTCGAGCCGCCCGTACTCGGATCGCCTAATATTTTTTCGGGCCATAAAATAGGACCTAAGGAACCATAGTCACCACCTCGCCATAATCGTTCCTCATTTTTCGTATTTTTCGTCCAAAAGCCTAGAATTCCGCCCGGTTCCCATATTTTTGTGTGCTATAGCCCACGCTTTCCAAGTGGTCCCGGGATCCCCGGACCCCGATCACCTAAAATTTTTTCGGGCCATCAAATACGACCTAAGGAACCATAGGAACTGCCCCACCATGATCGTTACTCATATTTTGTGTTTTTCGGCAAAAAAATTAGAATTCCGCCCGATACCCATATTTTCGTGTGCTATAGCCCACACCTTCCGAGTGGGCCGGGCCCCCGGACTCGGATCATCTAAATTTTATTCGAGCCATCAAATAAGACCTAAGGAACCATATTCACCTCCCCGCCATGATCGTTCCTCATTGTTTGCATTTTTCGGCTAAAAAACTAGAATTCCGTACGATTCCCATATTTTCGTGTGCTATAACTGCCCACGCCTTCCCAATGGGTAGGGAATCCCGGACCCCGATCTCCTAAAATTTTTCCAGACCATCAAATACGACCTAAGAAACCATAGTCACTGCCCCGCCATGATCGTTACTCATATTTTGTGTTTTTCGGCCAAAAAACTAGAATTACGCCCGATTCCCATATTTTCGTGTGCTATAGCCCACGCCTTCCGAGTGGGCCGGGTCTCCCGGACTCGGATCGCCTAAACTTTTTCCGGGCCATCAAATACGACCTAAGGAACCATAGTCACCATTCCGCCATGATCGTTCCTCATTTTTTGCATTTTTCGGCCAAAAAACTAGAATTCTGCCCGATTCCCATATTTTCGTGTGTTATAGCACACGCCTTCCAAGTGGTCCCGGGACCCCAGACCCCGATCGCCTAAAAAATTTTCGAGCCATAAAATATGACCCAAGGAACCATAGTAACCACCCCGCCAAGATCGTTCCTCATTTTTTGCGTTTTTCTGCCAAAAAACTAGAATTCCGCGTGATTCCCATATTTTTGTCTACTATTGCCCACGCCTTCCGAGTGGGTCGGGCCTCCAGGACTCGGATCGCCTAAATTTTTTCCGGGCCATCAAATACGACCTAAGGAACCATATTCACCGCCACGCCATGATCGTTCATCATTTTTTGCATTTTTCGCTCAAAAACCTAAAATTCCGCTCGATTCCCATATTTTTGTGTGCTACAGCCCACGCCTTCCAAGTGGTCCCGGGAACCTCGGACCCCGGTCGCCTAATATTTTTCTGAGCCATCAAATACGACCTAAGGAACCATAGTCACCGCCCCACCATGATCGGTCCTCATTTTTTGCATTTTACGTCCAAAAAACTAGAATTCCGCCAATTCCCATATTTTCGTGTGTTATTGCCCAAGCCTTCCAAGTGGGCCGGGCCTACCAGACTCGGATCGCCTAAAATTTTTCCGGGCCATCAAATATGACCTAAGGAACCATAGTCACCGCCCCGCCATGATCGTTGCTAATATTTTGCATTTTTCGGCCAAAAAACTAGAATTCTGCCTGATTCCCATATTTTCGTGTACTATAGCTCACGCCTTCCAAGTGGTCCCGGTACCCCCGGACCTCGATCGCCTAAAATTTTTCCGGGCCATCAAGTACGACCCAAGGAACCATAATAACCGCCCCGCCATGATCGTTCCCCATTTTTGCGTTTTTCGGCCAAAAAACTAGAATTCCGCGTGATTCCCATATTTTCGTGTGCTAAATATCCCACGTCTTCCGAGTGGGCCCGGCCTTCCGGACTCGGATCGCCTAAAAATTTTTCGGGCCATTAAATACGACCTAAGGAACCATAATAACCGCCCCGCAATGATCGTTCCTCATTTTTTGCATTTTTCGGCCAAAAAACTAGAATTCCGCCCGATTCCCATATTTTCGTGTGCTATAGCCAACGCCTTCCGAGTGCTCCCAGACCCCCGGACCCCTATCGCCTAAAGTTTTTCCGGACCATCAAATATGACCTAAGGAACCATAGTCACCGCCCCTCCATGATCGTTCTTCATTTTTTGCGTTTTTCAGCCAAAAACTTAGAATTTCGCCCGATTCCCATATTTTCGAGTGTTATATCCCACGCTTTCCGAGTGGGCTGCCCCCCCGGACTCGGATCACCTAAAAAATTTTCGGGCAATGAAATACAACCTAAGGAACCATAGTCACTGCCCCGGCATGATCGTTCCTCATTTTTTGCATTTTTCGGCCAAAACACTAGAATTCTGCCCGATTACCATATTATTGTGTGCTATTGCCCACGCCTTCCGAGTGGGTCGAGCCCCCCGTACTCGGATCGCCTAATGTTTTTTCGGGCCATAAAATAGGACCTAAGGAACCATAGTCACCACCTCGCCATAATCGTTCCTCATTTTTCGTATTTTTCGTCCAAAAAACTAGAATTCCGCCCGGTTCCCATATTTTTGTGTGCTATAGCCCACGCTTTCCAAGTGGTCCCGGGATCCCCGGACCCCGATCACCTAAAATTTTTCGGGCCATCAAATACGACCTAAGGAACCATAGGAACTGCCCCGCCATGATCGTTACTCATATTTTGTGTTTTTCGGCCAAAAAACTAGAATTCCGCCCGATACCCATATTTTCGTGTGCTATAGCCCACACCTTCCGAGTGGGCCGGGCCCCCCGGACTCGGATCATCTAAATTTTTATTCGAGCCATCAAATAAGACCTAAGGAACCATATTCACCTCCCCGCCATGATCGTTCCTCATTGTTTGCATTTTTCGGCTAAAAACTAGAATTCCGTACGATTCCCATATTTTCGTGTGCTATAACTGCCCACGCCTTCCCAATGGGTAGGGAATCCCGGACCCCGATCTCCTAAAATTTTTCCGGACCATCAAATACGACCTAAGAAACCATAGTCACCGCCCCGCCATGATCGTTACTCATATTTTGTGTTTTTCGGCCAAAAAACTAGAATTACGCCCGATTCCCATATTTTCGTGTGCTATAGCCCACGCCTTCCGAGTGGGCCGGGTCTCCCGGACTCGGATCGCCTAAACTTTTTCCGGGCCATCAAATACGACCTAAGGAACCATAGTCACCATTCCGCCATGATCGTTCCTCATTTTTTGCATTTTTCGGCCAAAAAACTAGAATTCTGCCCGATTCCCATATTTTCATATGTTATAGCACACGCCTTCCAAGTGGTCCCGGGACCCCAGACCCCGATTGCCTAAAAAAATTTCGAGCCATAAAATATGACCCAAGGAACCATAGTAACCACCCCACCAAGATCGTTCCTCATTTTTTGCGTTTTTTTGCCAAAAAACTAGAATTCCGCGTGATTCCCATAGTTTTGTCTACTATTGCCCACGCCTTCCGAGTGGGTCGGGCCTCCAGGACTCGGATCGCCTAAATTTTTTCCGGGCCATCAAATACAACCTAAGGAACCATATTCACCGCCCCGCCATGATCGTTCATCATTTTTTGCATTTTTCGCTCAAAAACCTAAAATTCCGCTCGATTCCCACATTTTTGTGTGCTACAGCCCACGCCTTCCAAGTGGTCCCGGGAACCTCGGACCCCGGTCGCCTAATATTTTTCTGAGCCATCAAATACGACCTAAGGAACCATAGTCACCGCCCCACCATGATCGGTCCTCATTTTTTGCATTTTACGTCCAAAAAACTAGAATTCCGCCCAATTCCCATATTTTCGTGTGTTATTGCCCAAGCCTTCCGAGTGGGCCGGGCCTACCAGACTCGGATCGCCTAAAAATTTTTCGGGCCATCAAATATGACCTAAGGAACCATAGTCACCGCCCCGCCATGATCGGTGCTAATATTTTGCATTTTTTCGGCCAAAAAACTAGAATTTCGCCCGATTCCCATATTTTCGTGTGCTATAGCTCACGCCTTCCAAGTGGTCCCGGTACCCCCGGACCTCGATCGCCTAAAATTTTTCCGGGCCATCAAGTACGACCCAAGGAACCATAATAACCACCCCGCCATAATCGTTCCCCATTTTTGCATTTTTCGGCCAAAAAACTAGAATTCCGCGTGATTCCCATATTTTCGTGTGCTAAAGAGCCCACGTCTTCCGAGTGGGCCCGACACCTAAAAAATTTTCGGGCCAACAAATATGACCTAAGGAACCATAGTCACCACTCCGCAATGATCGTTCCTCATTTTTTGCATTTTTCGGCGAAAAAACTAGAATTCCGCCCGATTCCCATATTTTCGTGTGCTATAGCCAACGCCTTCCGAGTGCTCCCAGACCCCTATCGCCTAAAGTTTTTCCGGACCATCAAATATGACCTAAGGAACCATAGTCACTGCCCCGCCATGATCGTTCCTCATTTTTTGCATTTTTCGGCCAAAACACTAGAATTCTGCCCGATTACCATATTATTGTGTGCTATTGCCCACGCCTTCCGAGTGGGCCGAGCCCCCCGTACTCGGATCGCCTAAAGTTTTTTCGGGCCATAAAATAGGACCTAAGGAACCATAGTCACCACCTCGCCATAATCGTTCCTCATTTTTCGTATTTTTCGTCCAAAAAACTAGAATTCCGCCCGGTTCCCATATTTTTGTGTGCTATAGCCCACGCTTTCCAAGTGGTCCCGGGATCCCCGGACCCCGATCACCTAAAAATTTTTCGGGCCATCAAATACGACCTTAGGAACCGTAGGAATTGCCCCGCCATGATCGTTACTCATATTTTGTGTTTTTCGGCCAAAAAACTTGAATTCCGCCCGATACCCATATTTTCGTGTGCTATAGCCCACGCCTTCCGAGTGGGCCGGGCCCCCGGACTCGGATCATCTAAATTTTATTCGAGCCATCAAATAAGACCTAAGGAACCATATTCACCTCCCCGCCATGATCGTTCCTCATTGTTTGCATTTTTCGGCTAAAAAACTAGAATTCCGTACGATTCCCATATTTTCGTGTGCTATAACTGCCCACGCCTTCCCAATGGGTAGTGAATCCCGGACCCCGATCTCCTAAAATTTTTTTGGACCATCAAATACGACCTAAGAAACCATAGTCACCGCCCCGCCATGATCGTTACTCATATTTTGTGTTTTTTGGCCAAAAAACTAGAATTACGCCCGATTCCCATATTTTCGTGTGCTATAGCCCACGCCTTCCGAGTGGGCCGGGTCTCCCGGACTCGGATCGCCTAAACTTTTTTCGGGACATCAAATACGACCTAAGGAACCATAGTCACCATTCCGCCATGATCGTTCCTCATTTTTTGCATTTTTCGGCCAAAAAACTAGAATTCTGCCCGATTCCCATATTTTCGTGTGTTATAGCACACGCCTTCCAAGTGGTCCCGGGACCCCAGACCCCGATCGCCTAAAAATTTTTCGAGCCATAAAATATGACCCAAGGAACCATAGTAACCACCCCGCCAAGATCGTTCCTCATTTTTTGCGTTTTTCTGCCAAAAAACTAGAATTCCGCGTGATTCCCATATTTTTGTCTACTATTGCCCACGCATTCTGAGTGGGTCGGGCCTCCAGGACTCGGATCGCCTAAATTTTTTTCGGGCCATCAAATACGACCTAAGGAACCATATTCACCACCCCGCCATGATCGTTCATCATTTTTTGCATTTTTCGCTCAACAACCGAAAATTCCGCTCGATTCCCATATTTTTGTGTGCTACAGCCCACGCCTTCCAAGTGGTCCCGGGAACCTCGGACCCCGGTCGCCTAATATTTTTCTGAGCCATCAAATACGACCTAAGGAACCATAGTCACCGCCCCACCATGATCGGTCCTCATTTTTTGCATTTTACGTCCAAAAAACTAGAATTCCGCCCAATTCCCATATCTTCGTGTGTTATTGCCCAAGCCTTCCGAGTGGGCCGGGCCTACCAGACTCGGATCACCTAAAATTTTTCCGGGCCATCAAATATGACCTAAGGAACCATAGTCACCGCCCCTCCATGATCGTTGCTAATATTTTGCATTTTTCGGCCAAAAAACTTGAATTCCGCCCGATTCCAATATTTTCGTGTGCTATAGCTCACGCCTTCCAAGTGGTCCCGGTATCCCCGGACCCCCGATCGCCTAAAATTTTTCCGGGCCATCAAATACGACCCAAAGAACCATAATAACCACCCCGCCATGATCGTTCCCCATTTTTGCATTTTTCGGCAAAAAAAACTAAATTCCGCGTGATTCCCATATTTACGTGTGCTAAATAGCCCATGCCTTCCGAGAGGGCCGGGCCTTCCGGACTCGGATCACCTAAAATTTTTTCGGGCAGTCAAATACGACCTAAGGAACCATAGTCACCGCCCCGCAATGATCGTTCCTCATTTTTTGCATTTTTCGGCCAAAAACTAGAATTCCGCCCGATTCCCATATTTTCGTGTGTTATTGCCCAAGCCTTCCGAGTGGGCCGGGCCTACCAGACTCGGATCGCCTAAAATTTTTCCGGGCTATCAAATACGACCTAAGGAACCATAGTCACCGCCCCGCCATGATCGTTGCTAATATTTTGCATTTTTCGGCCAAAACACTAGAATTTCGCCCGATTCCCATATTTTCGTGTGCTATAGCTCACGCCTTCCAAGTGGTCCCGGTACCCCAGGACCTCGATCGCCTAAAATTTTTCCGGGCCATCAAGTACGACCCAAGGAACCATAATAACCGCCCCGCCATGATCGTTCCCCATTTTTGCATTTTTCGGCCAAAAAACTAGAATTCCGCGTGATTCCCATATTTTCGTGTGCTAAATAGCCCACGTCTTCCGAGTGGGCCCGGCCTTCCGGACTCGGATCGCCTAAAAATTTTTCGGGCCATCAAATACGACCTAAGGAACCATAGTCACCACCCCGCAATGATCGTTCCTCATTTTTTGCATTTTTCGGCCAAAAAACTAGAATTCCGCCCGATTCCCATATTTTCGTGTGCTATAGCCAACGCCTTCCGAGTGCTCCCAGACCCCCGGACCCCTATCGCCTAAAGTTTTTCCGGACCATCAAATATGACCTAAGGAACCATAGTCACCGCCCCTCCATGATCGTTTTTCATTTTTTGCGTTTTTCAGCCAAAAACCTAGAATTTCGCTCGATTCCCATATTTTCGAGTGTTATATCCCACGCCTTCCGAGTGGGCCGCCCCCCGGACTCGGATCACCTAAAAAATTTTCGGGCAATGAAATACAACCTAAGGAACCATAGTCACTGCCCCGCCATGATCGTTCCTCATTTTTTGCATTTTTCGGCCAAAACACTAGAATTCTGCCCTATTACCATATTATTGTGTGCTATTGCCCACGCCTTCCGAGTGGGCCGAGCCCCCCGTACTCGGATCGCCTAAAGTTTTTTCGGGCCATAAAATAGGACCTAAGGAACCATAGTCACCACCTCGCCATAATCGTTCCTCATTTTTCGTATTTTTCGTCCAAAAAACTAGAATTCCGCCCGGTTCCCATATTTTTGTGTGCTATAGCCCACGCTTTCCAAGTGGTCCCGGGATCCCCGGACCCCGATCACCTAAAATTTTTTCGGGCCATCAAATACGACCTAAGGAACCATAGGAACTGTCCCGCCATGATCGTTACTCATATTTTGTGTTTTTCGGCCAAAAAACTAGAATTCCGCCCGATACCCATATTTTCGTGTGCTATAGCCCACACCTTTCGAGTGGGCCGGGCCCCCGGACTCGGATCATCTAAATTTTATTCGAGCCATCAAATAAGACCTAAGGAACCATATTCACCTCCCCGCCATGATCGTTCCTCATTGTTTGCATTTTTCGGCTAAAAAACTAGAATTCCGTACGATTCCCATATTTTCGTGTGCTATAACTGCCCACGCCTTCCCAATGGGTAGGGAATCCCGGACCCCGATCTCCTAAAATTTTTCCGGACCATCAAATACGACCTAAGAAACCATAGTCACCGCCCCGCCATGATCGTTACTCATATTTTGTGTTTTTCGGCCAAAAAACTAGAATTACGCCCGATTCCCATATTTTCGTGTGCTATAGCCCACGCCTTCCGAGTGGGCCGGGTCTCCCGGACTCGGATCGCCTAAACTTTTTCCGGGCCATCAAATACGACCTAAGGAACCATAGTCACCATTCCGCCATGATCGTTCCTCATTTTTTGCATTTTTCGGCCAAAAAACTAGAATTCTGCCCGATTCCCATATTTTCGTGTGTTATAGCACACGCCTTCCAAGTGGTCCCGGGACCCCAGACCCCGATCGCCTAAAAATTTTTCGAGCCATAAAATATGACCCAAGGAACCATAGTAACCACCCCGCCAAGATCGTTCCTCATTTTTTGCGTTTTTCTGCCAAAAAACTAGAATTCCGCGTGATTCCCATATTTTTGTCTACTATTGCCCATGCCTTCCGAGTGGGTCGGGCCTCCAGGACTCGGATAGCCTAAATTTTTTCCGGGCCATCAAATACGACCTAAGAAACCATATTCACCGCCACACCATGATCGTTCATCATTTTTTGCATTTTTCGCTCAAAAACCTAAAATTCCGCTCGATTCCCATATTTTTGTGTGCTACAGCCCACGCCTTCCAAGTGGTCCCGGGAACCTCGGACCCCGGTCGCCTAATATTTTTCTGAGCCATCAAATATGACCTAAGGAACCATAGTCACCGCCCCACCATGATCGGTCCTCATTTTTTGCATTTTACGTCCAAAAAACTAGAATTCCGCCAATTCCCATATTTTCGTGTGTTATTGCCCAAGCCTTCCAAGTGGGCCGGGCCTACCAGACTCGGATCGCCTAAAATTTTTTCGGGCCATCAAATATGACCTAAGGAACCATAGTCACCGCCCTGCCATGATCGTTGCTAATATTTTGCATTTTTCGGCCAAAAAACTAGAATTCCGCCCGATTCCCATATTTTCGTGTACTATAGCTCACGCCTTCCAAGTGGTCCGGTACCCCCGGACCTCGATCGCCTAAAATTTTTCCGGGCCATCAAGTACGACCCAAGGAACCATAATAACCGCCCCGCCATGATCGTTCCCCATTTTTGCGTTTTTCGGCCAAAAAACTAGAATTCCGCGTGATTCCCATATTTTCGTGTGCTAAATATCCCACGTCTTCCGAGTGGGCCCGGCCTTCCGGACTCGGATCGCCTAAAAATTTTTTGGGCCATTAAATACGACCTAAGGAACCATAATAACCGCCCCGCAATGATCGTTCCTCATTTTTTGCATTTTTCGGCCAAAAAACTAGAATTCCGCCCGATTCCCATATTTTCGTGTGCTATAGCCAACGCCTTCCGAGTGCTCCCAGACCCCCGGACCCCTATCGCCTAAAGTTTTTCCGGACCATCAAATATGACCTAAGGAACCATAGTCACCTCCCCTCCATGATCGTTCTTCGTTTTTTGCGTTTTTCAGCCAAAAACCTAGAATTTCGCCCGATTCCCATATTTTCGAGTGTTATATCCCACGCTTTCCGAGTGGGCTGCCCCCCCGGACTCGGATCACCTAAAAAATTTTCGGGCAATGAAATACAACCTAAGGAACCATAGTCACTGCCCCGCCATGATCGTTCCTCATTTTTTGCATTTTTCGGCCAAAACACTAGAATTCTGCCCGATTACCATATTATTGTGTGCTATTGCCCACGCCTTCCGAGTGGGCCGAGCCCCCCGTACTCGGATCGCCTAATGTTTTTTTGGGCCATACAATAGGACCTAAGGAACCATAGTCACCACCTCGCCATAATCGTTCCTCATTTTTCGTATTTTTCGTCCAAAAAACTAGAATTCCGCCCGGTTCTCATATTTTTGTGTGCTATAGCCCACGCTTTCCAAGTGGTCCCGGGATCCCCGGACCCCGATCACCTAAAAATTTTTCGAGCCATCAAATACGACCTAAGGAACCATAGGAACTGCCCCGCCATGATCGTTACTCATATTTTGTGTTTTTCGGCCAAAAAATTAGAATTCCGCCCGATACCCATATTTTCGTGTGCTATAGCCCACACCTTCCGAGTGGGCCGGGCCCCCGGACTCGGATCTTCTAAATTTTATTCGAGCCATCAAATAAGACCTAAGGAACCATATTCACCTCCCCGCCATGATCGTTCCTCATTGTTTGCATTTTTCGGCTAAAAAACTAGAATTTCGTACGATTCCCATATTTTCGTGTGCTATAACTGCCCACGCCTTCCCAATGGGTAGGGAATCCCGGACCCCGATCTCCTAAAATTTTTCCGGACCATCAAATACGACCTAAGAAACCATAGTCACCGCCCCGCCATGATCGTTACTCATATTTTGTGTTTTTCGGCCAAAAAACTAGAATTACGCCTGATTCCCATATTTCCGTGTGCTATAGCCCACACCTTCCGAGTGGGCCGGGTCTCCCGGACTCGGATCGCCTAAACTTTTTCCGGGCCATCAAATACGACCTAAGGAACCATAGTCACCATTCCGCCATGATCGTTCCTCATTTTTTGCATTTTTCGGCCAAAAAACTAGAATTCTGCCCGATTCCCATATTTTCGTGTGTTATAGCACACGCCTTCCAAGTGGTCCCGGGACCCCAGACCCCGATCGCCTAAAAATTTTTCAAGCCATAAAATATGACACAAGGAACCATAGTAACCACCCCGCCAAGATCGTTCCTCATGTTTTGCGTTTTTTTGCCAAAAAACTAGAATTCCGCATGATTCCCATATTTTTGTCTACTATTGCCCACGCCTTCCGAGTGGGTCGGGCCTCCAGGACTCGGATCGCCTAAATTTTTTCCGGGCCATCAAATACGACCTAAGGAACCATATTCACCGCCCCGCCATGATCGTTCATCATTTTTTGCATTTTTCGCTCAAAAACCTAAAATTCCGCTCGATTCCCATATTTTTGTGTGCTACAGCCCATGCCTTCCAAGTGGTCCCGGGAACCTCGGACCCCGGTCGCCTAATATTTTTCTGAGCCATCAAATATGACCTAAGGAACCATAGTCACCGCCCCACCATGATCGGTCCTCATTTTTTGCATTTTACGTCCAAAAAACTAGAATTCCGCCCAATTCCCATATTTTCGTGTGTTATTGCCCAAGCCTTCCGAGTGGACCGGGCCTACCAGACTCGGATCGCCTAAAATTTTTCCGGGCCATCAAATATGACCTAAGGAATCATAGTCACCGCCCCGCCATGATCGGTGCTAATATTTTGCATTTTTCGGCCAAAAAACTAGAATTCCGCCCGATTCCCATATTTTCGTGTGCTATAGCTCACGCCTTCCAAGTGGTCCCGGTACCCCCGGACCTCGATCGCCTAAAATTTTTCCGGGCCATCAAATACGACCTAAGGAACCATAGTCACCACCCCGCAATGATCGTTCCTCATTTTTTGCATTTTTCGGCCAAAAAACTAGAATTCCGCCCGATTCCCATATTTTCGTGTGCTATAGCCAACGCCTTCCGAGTGCTCCCAGATCTCCGGACCCCTATCGCCTAAAGTTTTTCCGGACCATCAAATATGACCTAAGGAACCATATTCACTGCCCCGCCATGATCGTTCCTCATTTTTTGCATTTTTCGGCCAAAACACTAGAATTCTGCCCGATTACCATATTATTGTGTGCTATTGCCCACGCCTTCCGAGTGGGCCGAGCCCCCGTACTCGGATCGCCTAAAGTTTTTTCGGGCCATAAAATAGGACCTAAGGAACCATAGTCACCACCTCGCCATAATCGTTCCTCATTTTTCGTATTTTTCGTCCAAAAAACTAGAATTCCGCCCGGTTCCCATATTTTTGTGTGCTATAGCCCACGCTTTCCAAGTGGTCCCGGGATCCCCGGACCCCGATCACCTAAAATTTTTTCGGGCCATCAAATACGACCTAAGGAACCATAGGAACTGCCCCGCCATGATCGTTACTCATATTTTGTGTTTTTCGGCCAAAAAACTAGAATTCCGCCCGATACCCATATTTTCGTGTGCTATAGCCCACACCTTCCGAGTGGGCCGGGCCCCCGGACTCGGATCATCTAAATTTTATTCGAGCCATCAAATAAGACCTAAGGAACCATATTCACCTCCCCGCCATGATCGTTCCTCATTGTTTGCATTTTTCGGCTAAAAAACTAGAATTTCGTACGATTCCCATATTTTCATGTGCTATAACTGCCCACGCCTTCCCAATGGGTAGGGAATCCCGGACCCCGATTTCCTAAAATTTTTCCGGACCATCAAATACGACCTAAGAAACCATAGTCACCGCCCTGCCATGATCGTTACTCATATTTTGTGTTTTTCAGCCAAAAAACTAGAATTACGCCCGATTCCCATATTTTCGTGTGCTATAGCCCACACCTTCCGAGTGGGCCGGGTCTCCCGGACTCGGATCGCCTAAACTTTTTCCGGGACATCAAATACGACCTAAGGAACCATAGTCACCATTCTGCCATGATCGTTCCTCATTTTTTGCATTTTTCGGCCAAAAAACTTGAATTCTGCCCGATTCCCATATTTTTCGTGTGTTATAGCACACGCCTTCCAAGTGGTCCCGGGACCCCAGACCCCGATCGCCTAAAATTTTTTCGAGCCATAAAATATGACCCAAGGAATCATAGTAACCACCCCGCCAAGATCGTTCCTCATTTTTTGCGTTTTTCTGCCAAAAAACTAGAATTCCGCGTGATTCCCATATATTTGTCTACTATTGCCCACGCATTCTGAGTGGGTCGGGCCTCCAGGACTCGGATCGCCTAAATTTTTTCCGGGCCATCAAATATGACCTAAGGAACCATATTCACCACCCCGCCATGATCGTTCATCATTTCTTGCATTTTTCGCTCAACAACCGAAAATTCCGCTCGATTCCCATATTTTTGTGTGCTACAGCCCACGCCTTCCAAGTGGTCCCGGGAACCTCGGACCCCGGTCGCCTAATATTTTTCTGAGCCATCAAATATGACCTAAGGAACCATAGTCACCGCCCCACCATGATCGGTCCTCATTTTTTGCATTTTACGTCCAAAAAACTAGAATTCCGCCCAATTCCCATATCTTCGTGTGTTATTGCCCAAGCCTTCCGAGTGGGCCGGGCCTACCAGACTCGGATCGCCTAAAATTTTTCCGGGCCATCAAATATGACCTAAGGAACCATAGTCACCACCCCGCCATGATCGTTGCTAATATTTTGCATTTTTCCGCCAAAAAACTTGAATTCCGCCCGATTCCCATATTTTCGTGTGCTATAGCTCACGCCTTCCAAGTGGTCCCGGTATCCCCGGACCCCCGATCGCCTAAAATTTTTTCGGGCCATAAAATACGACCCAAGGAACCATAATAACCGCCCCGCCATGATCGTTCCCCATTTTTGCATTTTTCGGCCAAAAAAACTAAATTCCGCGTGATTCCCATATTTTCGTGTGCTAAATAGCCCATGCCTTCCGAGTGGGCCGGGCCTTCCGGACTCGGATCACCTAAAATTTTTTCGGGCAGTCAAATACGACCTAAGGAACCATAGTCACCGCCCCGCAATGATCGTTCCTCATTTTTTGCATTTTTCGGCCAAAAAACTAGAATTCCGCCCGATTCCCATATTTTCGTGTGTTATTGCCCAAGCCTTCCGAGTGGGCCGGGCCTACCAGACTCGGATCGCCTAAAAATTTTTCGGGCCATCAAATACGACCTAAGGAACCATAGTCACCGCCCCGCCATGATCGTTGCTAATATTTTGCATTTTTCGGCTAAAAAACTAGAATTTCGCCCGATTCCCATATTTTCGTGTGCTATAGCTCACGCCTTCCAAGTGGTCCCGGTACCCCCGGACCCCGATCGCCTAAAATTTTTCCGGGCCATCAAATATGACCCAAGGAACCATAATAACCGCCCCGCCATAATCGTTCCCCATTTTTGCATTTTTCGGCCAAAAAACTAGAATTCCGCGTGATTCCCATATTTTTGTGTGCAAAATAGCCGACGTCTTCCGAGTGGGCCGGGCCTTCCGGACTCGGATAGCCTAAAAATTTTTTGGGCCATCAAATACGACCCAAGGAACCATAATAACCGCCCCGCCATGATCGTTCCCCATTTTTGCATTTTTTGGCCAAAAAACTTGAATTCCGCGTGATTCCCATATTTTCGTGTGCTAAATAGCCCACGTCTTCCGAGTGGGCCAGGCCTTCCGGACTCGGATCGCCTAAAAATTTTTTGGGCCGTCACGTATGACCTAAGGAATCATAGTCACCGCCCCGCAATGATCGATCCTCATTTTTTGCATTTTTCGGCCAAAAAACTAGAATTCCGCGCGATTCCCATATTTTCGCGTGCTATAGCACACGCCTTCCGAGTGGTCCCAGACCCACGGACCCCTATCGCCTAAAGTTCTTCTGGACCATCAAATACGACCTAAGGAACCATAGTCACCGCCCCGCCATGATCGTTCTTATGTTTTTGTATTTTTTGGCAAAAAACCTTGAATTCCGCGCGATTCCATTTTTTCATTTGCTATAGACCACGCCTTCCGAGTGGTCCCTGGAACCCCAGACCCCGATCGCCTAAAAATTTTCCAGCCATCAAATACGACCTAAGGAACCATAGTCACCGCCCCTCCATGATCGTTCCTCATTTTATGCAGTTTTCGGCCACAACACTAGAATTTCGCCCAATTACCATATTATTTTGTGCTATTGCCCACGCCTTCCGAGTGGGCCGAGCCCCCCGTACTCGGATCGCCTAAAGTTTTTTTGGGCCATAAAATAGGACCTAAGGAACCATAGTCACCACCTCGCCATGATCGTTCCTCATTTTTCGCATTTTTCGGCCAAAAAACTAGAATTCCGCCCGGTTCCCATATTTTTGTGTGCTATAGCCCACGCTTTCCAAGTGGTCCCGGGATCCCCGGACCCCGATCGCCTAAAATTTTTCCGGCCCATCAAATACGACCTAAGGAACCATAGGAACTGCCCCGCCATGATAGTTCCTCACTTATTGCGATTTCCGGCAAAAAAACTAGAATTCCGTCCGATTCCCATATTTTCGTGTGCTATAGCCCACACCTTCCGAGTGGGCCGGGCCCCCCGGACTCGGGTCGCCTAAAGTTTTTTCGGGCCATCAAATAAGACCTAAGGAACCATATTCACCTCCCCGCCAAAAAACTAGAATTCTGCCCGATTCCCATATTTTCGTGTGTTATAGCACACGCCTTCCAAGTGGTCCCGGGACCCCCGGACCCCGATCGCCTAATATTTTTACGGGCCATAAAATATGATTTAAGGAACCATAGTCACCACCTCGCCATGATCGTTCCTTATTTTTTGCATTTTTTGGTCAAAAACCTAGAATTCCGCTCGATTCCCATATTTTTGTGTGCGACAGCCCACGCCTTTCAAGTGGTCCCGGGAACCTCGGACCCCGATCGCCTAAGAATTTTCCGGGCCATCAAATACGACCCAAGGAACCATAATAACCGCCCCGCCATGATCATTCCCCATTTTTGCATTTTTCTGCCAAAAAACTAGAATTCCGCGTGATTCCCATATTTTCGTGTGCTAAATAGCCCACGTCTTCCGGACTCGGATCGCCTAAAAAATTTCGGGCCATCAAATACGACCTAAGGAACAATAGTTACCGCCCCACAAGGATCGTTCCTCATTTTTTGCATTTTTCGGCCAAAAAACTAGAATTCCTCCCGATTCCCATATTTTTGTGTGCTATAGCTCACGCCTTCCAAGTGGTCCCGGGAACCCTGGACCCCGATCGCCTAATATTTTTATGGGCCATAAAATATGATTTAAGGAACCATAGTCACCGCCCTACCATGATCGTTCCTCATTTTTTGCGTTTTTCGGCCAAAAAACTAGAATTCCGCGCGATTCCCATATTTTCGTGTGCTATAGCCCACGCCTTCCGAGTGTTCCCAGACACCCGGACCCCTATCCCCTAAAGTTTTTCCGGACCATCAAATACGACCTAAGGAACCATAGTCACCGCCCCACCATGATCGTTCCTCATTTTATGCAGTTTTCGGCCAAAACCCTAGAATTCCGCCCGATTACCATATTATTGTGTACTATTGCCCACGCCTTTCGAGTGGGCCGAGCCCCCCGTACTCGGATCGCCTAAAGTTTTTTCGGGCCATAAAATAGGACCTAAGGAACCATAGTCACCACCTCGCCATGATCGTTCCTCATTTTTTGCATTTTTCGGTCAAAAAACTAGAATTCCGCCCGGTTCCCATATTTTTGTGTGCTATAGCCCACGCTTTCCAAGTGGTCCCGGGATCCCCGAACCCCGATCGCCTAAAATTTTTCCGGCCCATCAAATACGACCTAAGGAACCATAGGAACTTCCCCGCCATGATAGTTCCTCACTTATTGCGATTTCCGGCAAAAAAACTAGAATTCCGCCCGATTCCCATATTTTCATGTGCTATAGCCCACACCTTCCGAGTGGGCCGGGCCCCCCGGACTCGGGTCGCCTAAAGTTTTTTCGGGCCATCAAATAAGACCTAAGGAACCATATTCACCTCCCCGCCAAAAAACTAGAATTCTGCCCGATTCCCATATTTTCGAGTGTTATAGCACACGCATTCCAAGTGGTCCCGGGACTCCCGGACCCCGATCGCCTAATATTTTTACGGGCCATAAAATATGATTTAAGGAATCATAGTCACCACCTCGCCATGATCGTTCCTCATTTTTTGCATTTTTTGATCAAAAACCTAGAATTTCGCTCGATTCCCATATTTTTGTGTGCGACAGCCCACGCCTTCCAAGTGGTCCCGGGAACCTCGGACCTCGATCGCCTAAAATTTTCCGGGCCATCAAATACGACCCAAGGAACCATAATAACCGCTCCGCCATGATCATTCCCCATTTTTGCATTTTTCGGCCAAAAAACTAGAATTCCGCGTGATTCCCATATTTTCGTGTGCTAAATAGCCCACGTCTTCCGAGTGGGCCGGGCCTTCCGGACTCGGATCGCCTAAAAAATTTTCGGGCCATTAAATACGACCTAAGGAACCATAGTTATCGCCCCACAATGATCGTTCCTCATTTTTTGCATTTTTCGGCCAAAAAACTAGAATTCCGCCCGATTCCCATATTTTCGTGTGCTATAGCTCACGCCTTCCAAGTGGTCCCGGGATCCCCGGACCCCGATCGCCTAAATTTTTTCCGGGCCATCAAATACGACCTAAGGAACCATAGGAACTGCCCCGCCATGATCGTTCCTCACTTATTGCGATTTCCGGCAAAAAAACTAGAATTCCGCCCGATTCCCATATTTTTGTGTGCAGCCCACACCTTCCGAGTGGGCCGGGGCCCCCGGACTCGGATCATCTAAATTTTGTTCGGGCCATCAAAAAAGACTTAAGGAACCATAGTCACCGCTCCGTCATGATCGTTCCTCATTTTATGCAGTTTTCGGCCAAAACCCTAGAATTCCGCCCGATTACCATATTATTGTGTGCTATTGCCCACGCCTTTCGAGTGGGCCGAGCCCCCCGTACTCGGATCGCCTAATGTTTTTTCGGGCCATAAAATAGGACCTAAGGAACCATAGTCACCACCTCGCCATGATCGTTCCTCATTTTTTGCATTTTTCGGTCAAAAACCTAGAATTCCGCTCGATTCCCATATTTTTGTGTGCGACAGCCCACGCCTTCCAAGTGGTCCCGGGAACCTCGGACCCCGATCGCCTAAAATTTTTCCGGGCCATCAAATACGACCCAAGGAACCATAATAACTGCCCCGCCATGATCATTCCCCATTTTTGCATTTTTTGGCTAAAAACTAGAATTCCGCGTGATTCCCATATTTTCGTGTGCTAAATAGCCCACGTCTTCCGAGTGGGCCGGGCCTTCCGGACTCGGATCGCCTAAAAATTTTTCGGGCTGTCAAATACGACCTAAGGAACCATAGTCACCGCCCCACAATGATCGTTCCTCATTTTTGCATTTTTCGGCCAAAAAACTAGAATTCCGCCCGATTCCCATAGTTTCGTGTGTTATAGCCCACGCCTTCCAAGTGGTCCCGAGAACCCCGGACCCCGATCACCTAATATTTCTACGGGCCATAAAATATGATTTAAGGAACCATAGTCACCGCCCTACCGTGATCGTTCCTCATTTTTTGCATTTTTCGGCCAAAAAACTAGAATTCCGCGCGATTCCCATATTTTCGTGTGCTATAGCCCACGCCTTCCGAGTGCTCCCAGACTCCCGGACCCCTATCGCCTAAAGTTTTTCCGGACCATCAAATACGACCTAAGGAACCATAGTCACCGCCCCTCCATGATCGTTCTTCATTTTTTGCGTTTTTCGGCCAAAAACCTAGAATTTCGCCCGATTCCCATATTTTCGAGTGTTATATCCCACGCCTTCCGAGTGGGACGGCCCCCCGGACTCGGATCACCTAAAAAGTTTTCAGGCAATCAAATACAACCTAACGAACCATAGTCACTGCCCCGCCATGATCGTTCCTCATTTTTTACATTTTTCGGCCAAAACACTAGAATTTCGCCCGATTACCATATTATTGTGTGTTATTGCCCACGCCTTCCGAGTGGGCCGAGCCCCCGTACTCGGATCGCCTAAAGTTTTTTCGGGCCATAAAATAGGACCTAAGGAACCATAGTCACCACCTCGCCATGATCGTTCTTCATTTTTCGCATTTTTCGGCCAAAAAACTAGAATTCCGCCCGGTTCCCATATTTTTGTGTGCTATAGCCCACGCTTTCCAAGTGGTCCCGGGATCCCCGGACCCCGATCGCCTAAATTTTTTCTGGGCCATCAAATACGACCTAAGGAACCATAGGAACTGCCCCGCAATGATCGTTCCTCACTTATTGCGATTTCCGGCAAAAAAACTAGAATTTCGCCCGATTCCCATATTTTTGTGTGCAGCCCACACCTTCCGAGTGGGCCGGGGCCCCCGGACTCGGATCATCTAAATTTTATTCGGGCCATCAAATAAGACTTAAGGAACCATAGTCACCGCCCCGTCATGATCGTTCCTCATTTTATGCAGTTTTCGGCCAAAACCCTAGAATTCCGCCCGATTACCATATTATTGTGTGCTATTGCCCACGCCTTTCGAGTGGGCCGAGCCCCACGTACTCGGATCGCCTAATGTTTTTTCGGGCCATAAAATAGGACCTAAGGAACCATAGTCACCACCTCGCCATGATCGTTCCTCATTTTTTGCATTTTTCGGTCAAAAACCTAGAATTCCGCTCGATTCCCATATTTTTGTGTGCGACAGCCCACGCCTTCCAAGTGGTCCCGGGAACCTCGGACCCCGATCGCCTAAAATTTTTCCGGGCCATCAAATACGACCCAAGGAACCATAATAACTGCCCCGCCATGATCATTCCCCATTTTTGCATTTTTTGGCTAAAAAACTAGAATTCCGCGTGATTCCCATATTTTTGTGTGCAGCCCACACCTTCCGAGTGGGCCGGGGCCCCCGGACTCGGATCATCTAAATTTTATTCGGGCCATCAAATAAGACTTAAGGGACCATATTCACCTCCCCGCCATGATCGTTCCTCATTGTTTGCATTTTTCGGCTAAAAAACTAGAATTCCGTACGATTCCTATATTTTCGTGTGCTATAATTGCCCACGCCTTCCCAATGGGTAGGGAATCCCGGACACCGATCGCCTAAAATTTTTCCGGACCATCAAATAAGACCTAAGAAACCATAGTCACCGCCCCGCCATGATCGTTCCTCATATTTTGTGTTTTTCGGCCAAAAACTAGAATTCCGCCCGATTCCCATATTTTCGTGTGCTATAGCCCACGCCTTCCGAGTGGGCCGGGTCTCCCGGACTCGGATCTCCTAAACTTTTTACGGGCCATCAAATACGACCTAAGGAACCATAGTCACCGTTCCGCCATGATCGTTCCTCATTTTTTGTAATTTTCGTCCAAAAAACTAGAATTCTGCCCGATTCCTATATTTTCGTGTGTGCACATGCCTTCCAAGTGGTCCCGGGACCCCGGACCCCGATCGCCTAAAATATTTTCGGGCCATAAACTACGACCCAAGGAACCATAGTAACCACCCCGCCATGATCGTTCCTCATTTTTTGCGTTTTTCTGCGAAAAACTAGAATTCCGCGTGATTCCCATATTTTCGTCTACTATTGCCCACGCCTTCCGAGTGGGTCGGGTCTCCAGGACTCGGATCGCCTAAAATTTTTCCGGGCCATCAAATACGACCTAAGGAACCATATTCACCGCCCCGCCATGACCGTTCCTCATTTTTTGCATTTTTCGGCCAAAACCTAGAATTCCGCTCGATTCCCATATTTTTTTGTGCTACAGCCCACGCCTTCCAAGTGGTCCCTGGAACCTCGGACTCCGGTCGCCTAATATTTTTCTAGGCCATCAAATACGACCTAAGGAACCATAGTCACCACCCCACCATGATCGGTCCTCATTTTTTGCATTTTACGTCCAAAAAACTAGAATTCCGCCCGATTCCCATATTTTCGTGTGTTATTGCCCAAGCCTTCCGAGTGGGCCGGGCCTACCAGACTCGGATCGCCTAAAATTTTTCCGGGCCATCAAATACGACCTAAGGAACCATAGTCACCGCCCCGCCATGATCGTTGCTAATATTTTGCATTTTTCGGCCAAAAAACTTGAATTCCGCCCGATTCCCATATTTTCGTGTGCTATAGCTCACGCCTTCCAAGTGGTCCCAGTACCCCTGGACCCCGATCGCCTAAAATTTTTCCGGGCCATCAAATACGACCCAAGGAACCATAATAACCGCCCCGCCATGATCGTTCCCCATTTTTCCGTATTTCGGCCAAAAAATTAGAATTCCGCGTGATTCCCATATTTTCGTGTGCTATAGCCCACGTCTTCCGAGTGGGTCGGGCCTTCCGGACTCGGATCACCTAAAAATTTTTCGGGCCGTCAAATACGACCTAAGGAACCATAGTCACCACCCCGCAATGATCGTTCCTCATTTTTGTATTTTTCGGCCAAAAAACTAGAATTCTGCCCGATTCCCATAGTTTCGAGTATTATTGCCCACGCCTTCCAAGTGGTCCCGGGAACCCCGGACCCCGATCACCTAATATTTCTACGGGCCATAAAATATGATTTAAGGAACCATAGTCACCGCCCTACCATGATCGTTCCTCATTTTTTGCATTTTTTGGCAAAAATACTAGAATTCCGCGCGATTCCCATATTTTCGTGTGCTATAGCCCACGCCTTCCGAGTGCTCCCAGACTCCCGGACCCCTATCACCTAAAGTTTTTCCGGGCCATCAAATACGACCTAAGGAACCATAGTCACCGCCCCTCCATTATCGTTCTTCATTTTTTGCGTTTTTCGGCCAAAAACCTAGAATTTCGCCCGATTCCCATATTTTCGTGTGTTATATCCCACGCCTTCCGAGTGGGACGGCCCCCCGGACTCGGATGACCTAAAAAGTTTTCGGGCAATCAAATACAACCTAAGGAACCATAGTCACTGCCCCGCCATGATCGTTCCTCATTTTTTGCATTTTTCGGCCAAAACACTAGAATTCCGCCCGATTACCATATTATTGTGTGTTATTGCCCACGCCTTCCGAGTGGGCCGAGCCCCCCATACTCGGATCACCTAAAGTTTTTTCGGGCCATAAAATAGGACCTAAGGAACCATAGTCACCACCTCGCCATGATCGTTCATCATTTTTCGGGCCATCATATACGACCTAAGGAACCATAGGAACTGCCCCGCCATGATTGTTCCTCACTTATTGCGATTTCCGGCAAAAAAACTAGAATTCCGCCCGATTCCCATATTTTCGTGTGCAGCCCACACCTTCCGAGTGGGCCGGGCCCCCGGACTCGGATCATCTAAATTTTATTCGGGCCATCAAATAAGACCTAAGGAACCATATTCACCTCCCCGCCATGATCGTTCCTCATTGTTTGCATTTTTCGGCTAAAAAACTAGAATTCCGTACGATTCCCATATTTTCGTGTGCTATAATTGCCCACGCCTTCCCAATGGGTAGGGAATCCCGGACACCGATCGCCTAAAATTTTTCCGGACCATCAAATAAGACCTAAGAAACCATAGTCACCGCCCCGCCATGATCGTTCCTCATATTTTGCATTTTTCGGCCAAAAAACTAGAATTCCGCCCGATTCCCATATTTTCGTGTGCTATAGCTCACGCCTTCCAAGTGGTCCCGGTACCCCCGGACCCCGATCGCCTAAAATTTTTCCAGGCCATCAAATACGACCCAAGGAACCATAATAACCGCCCCGCCATGATCGTTCCCCATTTTTCATTTTTCGGCCATAAAATTAGAATTCCGCGTGATTCCCATATTTTCGTGTGCTATAGCCCACGTCTTCCGAGTGGGTCGGGCCTTCCGGACTCGGATCGCCTAAATATTTTTCGGGCCGTCAAATACGACCTAAGGAACCATAGTCACCACCCCGCAATGATCGTTCCTCATTTTTGTATTTTTCGGCCAAAAAACTAGAATTCCGCCCGATTCCCATAGTTTCGTGTGTTATAGCCCACGCCTTCCAAGTGGTCCCGGGAACCCCGGACCCCGATCACCTAATATTTCTACGGGCCATAAAATATGATTTAAGGAACCATAGTCACCGCCCTACCATGATCGTTCCTCATTTTTTGCATTTTTTGGCCAAAATACTAGAATTCCGCGCGATTCCCATATTTTCGTGTGCTATAGCCCACGCCTTCCGAGTGCTTCCAGACTCCCGGACCCCTATCGCCTAAAGTTTTTCCGGACCATCAAATACGACCTAAGGAACCATAGTCACCGCCCCTCCATTATCGTTCTTCATTTTTTGAGTTTTTCGGCCAAAAACCTAGAATTTCGCCCGATTCCCATATTTTCGAGTGTTATATCCCCCGCCTTCCGAGTGGGACGGCCCCCCGGACTCGGATCACCTAAAACGTTTTCGGGCAATCAAATACAACCTAAGGAACCATAGTCACTGCCCCGCCATGATCGTTCCTCATTTTTTGCATTTTTCGGCCAAAACACTAGAATTCCGCCCGATTACCATATTATTGTGTGTTATTGCCCACGCCTTCCGAGTGGGCCGAGCCCCCCGTACTCGGATCGCCTAAAGTTTTTTCGGGCCATAAAATAGGACCTAAGGAACCATAGTCACCACCTCGCCATGATCGTTCATCATTTTTCACATTTTTCGGCCAAAAAACTAGAATTCCGCCCGGTTCCCATATTTTTGTGTGCTATAGCCCACGCTTTCCAAGTGGTCCCGGGATCCCCGGACCCCGATCGCCTAAATTTTTTCCGGGCCATCATATACGACCTAAGGAACCATAGGAACTGCCCCGCCATGATCGTTCCTCACTTATTGCGATTTCCGGCAAAAAAACTAGAATTCCGCCCGATTCCCATATTTTCGTGTGCAGCCCACACCTTCCGAGTGGGCCGGGCCCCCCGGACTCGGATCATCGAAATTTTATTCGGGCCATCAAATAAGACCTAAGGAACCATATTCACCTCCCCGCCATGATCGTTCCTCATTGTTTGCATTTTTCGGCTAAAAACTAGAATTCCGTACGATTCCCATATTTTCGTGTGCTATAATTGCCCACGCCTTCCCAATGGGTAGGGAATCCCGGACACCGATCGCCTAAAATTTTTCCGGACCATCAAATAAGACCTAAGAAACCATAGTCACCGCCCCGCCATGATCGTTCCTCATATTTTGTGTTTTTCGGCCAAAAAACTAGAATTCCGCCTGATTCCCATATTTTCGTGTGCTATAGCCCACGCCTTCCGAGTGGGCCAGGTCTCCCGGACTCGGATCTCCTAAACTTTTTCCAAGCCATCAAATACGACCTAAGGAACCATAGTCACCATTCTGCCATGATCGTTCCTCATTTTTTGCAATTTTCGGCCAAAAAACTAGAATTCTGCACGATTCCCATATTTTCGTGTGTGCACACGCCTTCCAAGTGGTCCCGGGACCCCGGACCCCGATCGCCTAAAAAATGTTCGGGCCATAAACTACCACCCAGGGAACCATAGTAACCACCACGCCATGATCGTTCCTCATTTTTTGCGTTTTTCTGCGAAAAAACTAGAATTCCGCGTGATTCCCATATTTTCGTCTACTATTGCCCACGCCTTCCGAGTGGGTCGGGCCTCCAGGCCTCGGATCGCCTAAAATTTTTCCGGGCCATCAAATACGACCTAAGGAACCATATTCACCGCCCCGCCATGATCGTTCCTCATTTTTTGCATTTTTCGGCCAAAAACCTAGAATTCCGCTCGATTCCCATATTTTTGTGTGCTACAGCCCACGCCTTCCAAGTGGTCCCGGGAACCTTGGACTCCGGTCGCCTAATATTTTTCTGGGCCATCAAATACGATCTAAGGAACCATAGTCACCGCCCCACCATGATCGGTCCTCATTTTTTGCATTTTACGTCCAAAAAACTAGAATTCCGCCCGATTCCCATAATTTCGTGTGTTATTGCCCAAGCCTTTCGAGTGGGCCGGGCCTACCAGACTCGGATCGCCTAAAAATTTTCCGGGCCATCAAATACGACCTAAGGAACCATAGTCACCTCCCCGCCATGATCGTTGCTAATATTTTACATTTTTCGGCCAAAAAACTAGAATTCCGCCTGATTCCCATATTTTCATGTGCTATAGCTCACGCCTTCCAAGTGGTCCCGGTACCCCCGGACCCCGATCGCCTAAAATTTTTCCGGGCCCTCAAATACGACCCAAGAAACCATAATAACCTCCCCGCCATGATTGTTCCCCATTTTTGCGTTTTTCGGCCAAAAAACTAAAATTTCGCGTGATTCCCATATTTTCATATGCTATTGCCCACGCCTTCCGAGTGGGCCGGGTCTCCTGGACTCGGATCGCCTAAAAATTTTTTAGGCCGTCAAATACGACCTAAGGAACCATAGTCACCACCCCGCAATGATCGTTCCTCATTTTTTGCATTTTTCGGCCAAAAAACTTGAATTTCGCCCGATTCCCATATTTTCGTGTGTTATAGCCTACGCCTTCCGAGTGGTCCCAGACCCCCGGACCCCTATCGCCTAATATTTTTACGGGCCATAAAATATGATTTAAGGAACCATAGTCACCGCCCTGCCATGATCGTTCCTCATTTTTTGCATTTTTCGGCCAAAAAACTAGAATTCCGCGCGATTCCCATATTTTCGTGTGCTATAGCCCACGCCTTCCGAGTGCTCCCAGACCCCCGGACCCCTATCGCCTAAAGTTTTTCCGGACCATCAAATACGACCTAAGGAACCATAGTCACCGCCCCTCCATGATCGTTCTTCATTTTTTGCGTTTTTCGGCCAAAAACCTAGAATTTCGCCCGATTCCCATATTTTCGAGTGTTATATCCGCCGCCTTCCGAGTGGGACGGCCCCCCGGACTCGGATCACCTAAAACGTTTTCGGGCAATCAAATACAACCTAAGGAACCATAGTCACTGCCCCGCCATGATCGTTCCTCATTTTTTGCATTTTTCGGCCAAAACACTAGAATTCCGCCCGATTACCATATTATTGTGTGCTATTGCCCACGCCTTCCGAGTGGGCCGAGCCCCCCGTAATCGGATCGCCTAATATTTTTACGGGCCATAAAATAGGATCTAAGGAACCATAGTCACCACCTCGCCATGATCGTTTCTCTTTTTTTGCGTTTTTCGGCCAAAAAACTAGAATTCCGCGCGATTCCCATATTTTCGTTTGCTATAGCCCACGCCTCCAAGTGGTCCCGGGATCCCCGGACCCCGATCGCCTAAAATTTTTTCCGGGCCATCAAATACGACCTAAGGAACCATAGGAACTGCCCCGCCATGATCGTTCCTCACTTATTGCTATTTCCGGCAAAAAACCTAGAATTTCGCCCGATTCCCATATTTTCGTGTGCAGCCCACACCTTCCGAGTGGGCCGGGCCCCCGGACTCGGATCATCTAAATTTTATTCGGGCCATCAAATAAGACCTAAGGAACCATATTCACCTCCCCGCCATGATCGTTCCTCATTATTTGCATTTTTCGGCTAAAAAACTAGAATTCCGTACGATTCCCATATTTTCGTGTGCTATAATTGCCCACGCCTTCCCAATGGGTAGGGAATCCCGGACACCGATCGCCTAAAATTTTTCCGGACCATCAAATAAGACCTAAGAAACCATAGTCACCGCCCCGCCATGATCGTTCCTCATATTTTGTGTTTTTCGGCCAAAAAACTAGAATTCCGCCTGATTCCCATATTTTCGTGTGCTATAGCCCACGCCTTCCGAGTGGGCCGGGTCTCCCGGACTCGGATCTCCTAAACTTTTTCCGGGCCATCAAATACGACCTAAGGAACCATAGTCACCGTTCCGCCATGATCGTTCCTCATTTTTTGCAATTTTCGGCCAAAAAACTAGAATTCTGCACGATTCCCATATTTTCGTGTGTGCACACGCCTTCCAAGTGGTCCCGGGACCCCGGACCCCGATCGCCTAAAAAATGTTCGGGCCATAAACTATGACCCAGGGAACCATAGTAACCACCCCGCCATGATCGTTCCTCATTTTTTGCATTTTTCTGCGAAAAAACTAGAATTCCGCGTGATTCCCATATTTTCGTCTACTATTGCCCACGCCTTCCGAGTGGGTCGGGCCTCCAGGACTCGGATCGCCTAAAATTTTTCCGGGCCATCAAATACGACCTAAGGAACCATATTCACCGCCCCGCCATGATCGTTCCTCATTTTTTGCATTTTTCGGCCAAAAACCTAGAATTCCGCTCGATTCCCATATTTTTGTGTGCTACAGCCCACGCCTTCCAAGTGGTCCCGGGAACCTTGGACCCCGGTCGCCTAATATTTTTCTGGGCCATCAAATACGATCGAAGGAACCATAGTCACCGCCCCACCATGATCAGTCCTAATTTTTTGCATTTTACATCCAAAAAACTAGAATTCCGCCCGATTCCCATAATTTCGTGTGTTATTGCCCAAGCCTTCCGAGTGGGCCGGGCCTACCAGACTCGGATCGCCTAAAAATTTTCCGGGCCATCAAATACGACCTAAGGAACCATAGTCACCTCCCCTCTATGATCGTTGCTAATATTTTACATTTTTCGGCCAAAAAACTAGAATTCCGCCTGATTCCCATATTTTCGTGTGCTATAGCTCACGCCTTCCAAGTGGTCCCGGTACCCCCGGACCCCGATCGCCTAAAATTTTTCCGGGCCCTCAAATACGACCCAAGGAACCATAATAACCTCCCCGCCATGATCGTTCCCCATTTTTGCGTTTTTCGGCCAAAAAACTAAAATTCCGCGTGATTCCCATATTTTCGTATGCTATTGCCCACGCCTTCCGAGTGGGCCGGGTCTCCCGGACTCGGATCGCCTAAAAATTTTTCGGGCCGTCAAATACGACCTAAGGAACCATAGTCACCACCCCGCAATGATCGTTCCTCATTTTTTGCATTTTTCGGCCAAAAAACTTGAATTTCGCCCGATTCCCATATTTTCGTGTGTTATAGCCCACGCCTTCCGAGTGGTCCCAGACCCCCGGACCCCTATTGCCTAATATTTTTACGGGCCATAAAATATGATTTAAGGAACCATAGTCACCGCCCTGCCATGATCGTTCCTCATTTTTTGCATTTTTCGGCCAAAAAACTAGAATTCCGCACGATTCCCATATTTTCGTGTGCTATAGCCCACGCCTTCCGAGTGCTCCCAGACCCCCGGACCCCTATCGCCTAAAGTTTTTCCGGACCATCAAATACGACCTAAGGAACCATAGTCACCGCCCCTCCATGATCCTTCTTCATTTTTTGCGTTTTTCGGCCAAAAACCTAGAATTTCGCCCGATTCCCATATTTTCGAGTGTTATATCCCACGCCTTCCGAGTTGGCCGGCCCCCCGGACTCGGATCACCTAAAAGATTTTCGGGCAATCAATTACACTAAGGAACCATAGTCACTGCCCCGCCATTATCGTTCCTCATTTTTTTGCATTTTTCGGCCAAAACACTAGAATTCCGCCCGATTACCATATTATTGTGTGCTATTGCCCACGCCTTCCGAGTGGGCCGAGCCCCCCGTACTCGGATCGCCTAATATTTTTACGGTCCATAAAATAGGATCTAAGGAACCATAGTCACCACCTCGCCATGATCGTTTCTCTTTTTTTGCGTTTTTCGGCCAAAAAACTAGAATTCCGCGCGATTCCCATATTTTCGTTTGCTATAGCCCACGCCTCCAAGTGGTCCCGGGATCCCCGGACCCCGATCGCCTAAAATTTTTTCCGGGCCATCAAATACGACCCAAGGAACCATAATAACTGCCCCGCCATGATCATTCCCCATTTTTGGCGATTTCCGACAAAAAAACTAGAATTCCGCCCGATTCTCATATTTTCGTGTGCTATAGCCCACACCTTCCGAGTGGGCCGGGCCCCCGGACTCGGATCATCTAAATTTTATTCGGGCCATCAAATAAGACTTAAGGAACCATATTCACCTCCCCGCCATGATCGTTCCTCGTTGTTTGCATTTTTCGGCTAAAAACCTAGAATTCCGTACGATTCCCATATTTTCGTGTGCTATAATTGCCCACGCCCTCACAATGGGTAGGGAATCCTGGACCCCGATCGCCTAAAAATTTTCCGGACCATCAAATACGACCTAAGAAACCATAGTCACCGCCCCGCCATGATCCTTCCTCATATTTTGTGTTTTTCGGCCAAAAAACTAGAATTTCGCCCGATTCCCATATTTTCGTGTGCTATAGCCCACGCCTTCCGAGTGGGCCGGGTCTCCCGGAATCGGATCGCCTAAACTTTTTCTGAGCCATCAAATACGACCTAAGGAACTATAGTCACCGTTCCGCCATAATCGTTCCTCATGTTTTGCAATTTTCGGCAAAAAAACTAGAATTCTGCCCGATTCCCATATTTTCGTGTGTTATAGCACACACCTTCCAAGTTGTCCCGGGACCCCGGACCCTGATCGCCTAAAAATTTTTCGGGCCATAAACTACGACCCAAGGAACCATAGTAACCACCCCGCCATGATCATTCCTCATTTTTTGCGTTTTTCTGCGAAAAAACTAGAATTCCGCGTGATTCCCATATTTTCGTCTACTATTGCCCACGCCTTCCGAGTGGGTCGGGCCTCCAGGACTCGGATCGCCTAATAATTTTCCAGGCCATCAAATACGACCTAAGGAACCATATTCACCGCCCTGCCATGATCGTTCCTCATTTTTTGCATTTTTCGGCCAAAAACCTAGAATTCCGCTCGATTCCCATATTTTTGTGTGCTACAGCCCACACCTTCCAAGTGGTCCCGGGAACCTTGGACCCCGGTCGCCTAATATTTTTCTGGGCCATCAAATACGATCTAAGGAACCATAGTCACCACCCCACCATGATCGGTCCTCATTTTTTGCATTTTACGTCCAAAAAACTAGAATTCCGCCCGATTCCCATATTTTCGTGTGTTATTGCCCAAGCCTTCCGAGTGGGCCGGGCCTACCAGACTCGGATCGCCTAAAATTTTTTCGGGCCATCAAATACGACCTAAGGAACCATAGTCACCTCCCCGCCATGATCGTTGCTAATATTTTACATTTTTCGGCCAAAAAACTAGAATTCCGCCTGATTCCCATATTTTCGTGCGCTATAGCTCACGCCTTCCAAGTGGTCCCGGTACCCCCGGACCCCGATCGCCTAAAATTTTTTCGGGCCATCAAATATGACCCAAGGAACCATAATAACCTCCCCGCCATGATCATTCCCCATTTTTGCGTTTTTCGGCCAAAAAACTAAAATTCCGCGTGATTCCCATATTTTCGTATGCTATTGCCCACGCCTTCCGAGTGGGCCGGGTCTCCCGGACTCGGATCATATAAATTTTATTCGGGCCATCAAATAAGAAGTAAGGAACCATATTCACCTCTCCGCCATGATCGTTCCTCATTGTTTGTATTTTTCGGCCAAAACACTAGAATTCCGCCCGATTACTATATTATTGTGTGTTATTGCCCACGCCTTCCGAGTGGGCCGAGCCCCCCGTACTCGGATCGCCTGAAGTTTTCAGGCCATAAAATAGGACCTAAGGAACCATAGTCACTACCTCGCCATAATCGTTCCTCATTTTTCGCATTTTTCGGCCAAAAAACTAGAATTCCGCCCGGTTCCCATATTTTTGTGTGCTATAGCCCACGCTTTCCAAGTGGTCCCGGGATCTTCCGGACCCCGATCGCCTAAAATTTTTCCGGGACATCAAATATGACCTAAGGAACCATATTCACCTCCCCGCCATGATCGTTCCTCATTGTTTGCATTTTTCGGCTAAAAAACTAGAATTGCGTACGATTCCCATATTTTCGTGTGTTATAGCCCACGCCTTCCGAGTGGTCCCAGGAACCCCGGACCCCGATCACCTAATATTTCTACGAGCCATAAAATATGATTTAAGGAACCATAGTCACCGCCCTACCATGATCGTTCCTCATTTTTTGCATTTTTTTGCCAAAATACTAGAATTCCGCTCGATTCCCATATTTTTGTGTGCTACAGCCCACGCCTTCCAAGTGGTCCCGGGAACCTTGGACCCCGGTCGCCTAATATTTTTCTGGGCCATCAAATACGATCTAAGGAACCATAGTCACCGCCCCACCATGATCAGTCCTCATTTTTTGCATTTTACATCCAAAAACTAGAATTCCGCCCGATTCCCATAATTTCGTGTGTTATTGCCCAAGCCTTCCGAGTGGGCCTGGCCTACCAGACTCGGATCACCTAAAAATTTTCCGTTCCATCAAATACGACCTAAGGAACCATAGTCACCACCCCGCAATGATCGTTCCTCATTTTTTGCATTTTTCGGCCAAAAAACTTGAATTTCGCCCGATTCCCATATTTTCGTGTGTTATAGCCCACGCCTTCCGAGTGGTCCCAGACCCCCGGACCCCTATCGCCTAATATTTTTACGGGCCATAAAATATGATTTAAGGAACCATAGTCACCGCCCTGCCATGATCGTTCCTCATTTTTTGCATTTTTCGGCCAAAAAACTAGAATTCCGCGCGATTCCCATATTTTCGTGTGCTATAGCCCACGCCTTCCGAGTGCTCCCAGACTCCCGGACCCCTATCGCCTAAAGTTTTTCCGGACCATCAAATACGACCTAAGGAACCATAGTCACCGCCCCTCCATGATCGTTCTTCATTTTTTGCGTTTTTCGGCCAAAAACCTAGAATTTCGCCCGATTCCCATATTTTCGAGTGTTATATCCCACGCCTTCCGAGTGGGACGGCCCCCCGGACTCGGATCACCTAAAAAGTTTTCAGGCAATCAAATACAACCTAAGGAACCATAGTCACTGCCCCGCCATGATCGTTCCTCATTTTTTGCATTTTTCGGCCAAAACACTAGAATTCCGCCCGATTACCATATTATTGTGTGCTATTGCCCACGCCTTCCGAGTGGGCCGAGCCCCCGTACTCGGATCGCCTAAAGTTTTTTCGGGCCATAAAATAGGACCTAAGGAACCATAGTCACCACCTCGCCATGATCGTTCCTCATTTTTCGCATTTTTCGGCCAAAAAACTAGAATTCCGCCCGGTTCCCATATTTTTGTGTGCTATAGCCCACGCTTTCCAAGTGGTCCCGGGATCCCCGGACCCCGATCGCCTAAAATTTTTCCGGGCCATCAAATACGACCTAAGGAACCATAGGAACTGCCCCGCCATGATCGTTCCTCACTTATTGCGATTTCCGGCAAAAAACTAGAATTCCGCCCGATTCCCATATTTTCGTGTGCTATAGCCCACACCTTCCGAGTGGGCCGGGCCCCCCGGACTCGGGTCGCCTAAAGTTTTTTCGGGCCATCAAATAAGACCTAAGGAACCATATTCACCTCCCCGCCAAAAAACTAGAATTCTGCCCGATTCCCATATTTTCGTGTGTTATAGCCCACGCCTTGCGAGTGGGCCGGGTCTCCCGGACTCGGATCGCCTAAATTTTTTCCGGGCCATCAAATACGACCTAAGGAACCATAGTCACCGCCCCGCCATGATCGGTCCTCATTTTTTGCATTTTACGTCCAAAAAACTAGAATTCCGCCCGATTCCCATATTTTCGTGTGTTATTGCCCAAGCCTTCCGAGTGGGCCGGGCCTACCAGACTCGGATCGCCTAAAATTTTTCCGGGCCATCAAATACGACCTAAGGAACCATAGTCACCACCCCGCCATGATCGTTGCTAATATTTTTCATTTTTCGGCCAAAAAACTAGAATTCCGCCCGATTCCCATATTTTCGTGTGCTATAACTCACGCCTTCCAAGTGGTCCCGGTACCCCCGGACCCCGATCGCCTAAAATTTTTCCGGGCCATCAAATACGACCCAAGGAACCATAATAACCGCCCCGCCATGATCGTTCCCCATTTTTGCATTTTTCGGCCAAAAAACTAGAATTCCGCGTGATTCCCATATTTTCGTGTGCTATTGCCCACGTCTTCCGAGTGGGCCGGGCCTTCCGGACTCGGATCGCCTAAAAAATTTTTGGGCCGTCAAATACGACCTAAGGAACCATAGTCACCGCCCCACAATGAACGTTCCTCATTTTTTGCATTTTTCGGCCAAAGAAATTGAATTCCGTCCCATATTTTCGTGTGTTATAGCCCACGCCTTCCAAGTGGTCCCGGGAACCCCGGACCCCGATCGCCTAATATTTTTACGGGCCATAAAATATGATTTAAGGAACCATAGTCACCGCCCTGCCATGATCGTTCCTCATTTTTTGCGTTTTTCGGCCAAAAAACTAGAATTCCGCGCGATTCCCATATTTTCGTGTGCTATAGCCCACGCCTTCCGAGTGGTCCCAGACCCCCGGACCCCTATCGCCTAAAGTTTTTCCGGACCATCAAATACGACCTAAGGAACCATAGTCACCGCCCCGCCATGATCGTTCCTATGTTTTTGTATTTTTTGGCAAAAAACCTAGAATTCCGCGCGATTCCATATTTTTGTGTGCTATTGCCCACGCCTTCCGAGTGGGCCGAGACCCCTGTACTCGGATCGCCTAATATTTTTTCGGGCCATCAAATACGACCTAAGGAACCATAGTCACCACCCCACCATGATCGGTCCTCATTTTTTGCATTTTACGTCCAAAAAACTAGAATTCCGCCCGATTCCCATATTTTCGTGTGTTATTGCCCAAGCCTTCCGAGTGGGCCGGGCCTACCAGACTCGGATCGCCTAAAATTTTTCCGGGCCATCAAATACGACCTAAGGAACCATAGTCACCGCTCCGCCATGATCGTTGCTAATATTTTGCATTTTTCGGCCAAAACACTAGAATTCTGCCCGATTCACATATTTTCGTGTGCTATAGCTCACGCCTTCCAAGTGGTCCCGGTACCCCCGGACCCCGATCGCCTAAAATATTTTCGGGCCATCAAATACGACCCAAGGAACCATAATAACCGCCCCGCCATGATCGTTCCCCATTTTTGCGTTGTTCGGCCAAAAAACTAGAATTCCGCGTGATTCCCATATTTTCGTGTGCTAAATAGCCCACGTCTTCCGAGTGGGCCGGGCCTTCCGGACTCGGATCGCCTAAAATTTTTTCGGGCCATCAAATACGACCTAAGGAACCATAGTCACCGCCCCGCCAATGATCGTTCCTCATGTTTTGCAATTTTCGGCCAAAACACTAGTATTCCGCCCGATTCCTATATTTTCGTGTGTTATAGCCCACGCCTTCCAAGTGGTCCCGGGAACCCCGGAACCCGGTCGCCTAATATTTTTACGGGCCATAAAATATGATTTAAGGAACCATAGTCACCGCCATGCCATGACCGTTCCTCATTTTTTGCGTTTTTCGGCCAAAAAATAGAATTCCGCGCGATTCCCATATTTTCGTGTGCTATAGCCCACGCCTTCCGAGTGGTCCCAGACCCACGGACCCCTATCGCCTAAAGTTCTTCCGGACCATCAAATATGACCTAAGGAACCATAGTCACCGCCCCGCCATGATCGTTCCTCATTTTATGTAGTTTTCGGCCAAAACACTAGAATTCCGCCCGATTACCATATTATTGTGTGCTATTGCCCACGCCTTCCGAGTGGGCCGAGCCCCCCGTACTCGGATTGCCTAAAGTTTTTTCGGCCCATAAAATAGGACATAAGGAACCATAGTCACCACCTCGCCATGATCGTTCCTCATTTTTCGCATTTTTCGGCCAAAAAAAAAAGAATTCCGCCCAGTTCCCATATTTTTGTGTGCTATAGCCCACGCTTTCCAAGTGGTCCCGGGATCCCCGGACCCCGATGGCCTAAAATTTTTCCGGGCCATCAAATACGACCTAAGGAACCATATTCACCACCCTGCCATGATCGTTCCTCATTTTATGCAGTTTTCGGCCAAAACACTAGAATTCTGCCCGATTCCCATATTTTCGTGTGTTATAGCACACGCCTTCCAAGTGGTCCCGGGACCCCCAGGACTCGGATCGCCTAAAATTTTTCCGGGACATCAAATACGACCTAAGGAACCATATTCACCGCCCTGCCATGATCGTTCCTCATTTTTTGCATTTTTCGGCCAAAAACCTAGAATTCCGCTCGATTCCCATATTTTTGTGTGCTACAGCCCACGCCTTCCAAGTGGTCCCGGGAACCTCGGACCCCGGTCGCCTAATATTTTTCTGGGCCATCAAATACGACCTAAGGAACCATAGTCACCGCCCCGCCATGATCGGTCCTCATTTTTTGCATTTTACGTCCAAAAAACTAGAATTCCGCCCGATTCCCATATTTTCGTGTGTTATTGCCCAAGCCTTCCGAGTGGGCCGGGCCTACCAGACTCGGATCGCCTAAAATTTTTCCGGGCCATCAAATACGACCTAAGGAACCATAGTCACCGCCCCGCCATGATCGTTGCTAATATTTTGCATTTTTCGGCCAAAAAACTAGAATTCCGCCCGATTCCCATATTTTCGTGTGCTATAGCTCACGCCTTCCAAGTGGTCCCGGTACCCCCGGACCCCGATCGCCTAAAATTTTTCGGGGCCATCAAATACGACCCAAGGAACCATAATAACCGCCCCGCCATGATCGTTCCCCATTTTTGCGTTTTTCTGCCAAAAAACTAGAATTCCTCGTGATTCCCATATTTTCGTGTGCTATTGCGCACGTCTTCCGAGTGGGCCGGGCCTTACGGACTCAGATCGCCTAAAATTTTTTCGGGCCATCAAATACGACCTAAGGAATCATAGTCACCACCCCGCAATGATCGTTCCTCATTTTTTGCATTTTTCGGCCAAAAAACTAGAATTCCGCCCGATTCCCATATTTTCGTGTGTTATAGCCCACGCCTTCCAAGTGGTCCCGGGAACCCCGGACCCCGATCGCCTAATATTTTTACGGGCCATAAAATATGATTTAAGGAACCATAGTCACCGCCCTGCCATGATCGTTCCTCATTATTTGCATTTTTCGGCCAAAAAACTAGAATTCCGCGCGATTCCCATATTTTCGTGTGCTATAGCCCACGCGTTCCGAGTGGTCCCAGACCCCCGGACCCCTATCGCCTAAAGTTTTTCCGGACCATCAAATACGACCTAAGGAACCATAGTCACCGCCCCTCCATGATCGTTTTTCATTTTTTGCGTTTTTCGGCCAAAAACCTATAATTTTGCCCGATTCCCATATTTTCGAGTGTTATATCCCACGCCTTCCGAGTGGGCCTGCCCCCCGGACTCGGATCACCTAAAAAATTTTCGGGCAATCAAATACATCCTATGGAACCATAGTCACTGCCCCGCCATGATCGTTCCTCACTTATTTTCGGCCAAAAACTAGAATTCCGCCCGATTACCATATTATTGTGTGCTATTGCCCACGCCTTCCGAGTGGGCCGAGCCCCCCGTACTCGGATTGCCTAAAGTTTTTTCGGGCCATAAAATAGGACCTAAGGAACCATAGTCACCACCTCGCCATGATCGTTCTTCATTTTTTGCATTTTTCGGCCAAAAAAGTAGAATTCCGCCCGGTTCCCATATTTTTGTGTGCTATAGCCCACGCTTTCCAAGTGGTCCCGGGATCCCCGGACCCTGATCGCCTAAAATTTTTCCGTGCCATCAAATACGACCTAAGGAACCATAGGAACTGCCCCGCCATGATCGTTCCTCACTTATTGCGATTTCCGGCAAAAAAACTAGAATTCCGCCCGATTCCCATATTTTCGTGTGCTCTAACCCACACCTTCCGAATGGGCCGGGCCCCCGGACTCGGATCATCTAAATTTTATTCGGGCCATCAAATAATACCTAAGGAACCATATTCACCTCCCCGCCATGATCGTTCCTCATTGTTTGCATTTTTCGGCTAAAAAACTAGAATTCCGTACGATTCCCATATTTTCGTGTGCTATAATTGCCCACGCCTTCCCAATGGGTAGGGAATCCCGGACCCCGATCGCCTAAAATTTTTCCGGACCATCAAATACGACCTAAGAAACCATAGTCACCGCCCCGCCATGATCGTTCCTCATATTTTGTGTTTTTCGGCCAAAAAACTAGAATTCTACCCGATTCCCATATTTTCGTGTGCTATAGCCCACGCCTTCCGAGTGGGCCGGGTCTCCCGGACTCGGATCGCCTAAACTTTTTCCGGGCCATCAAATATGACCTAAGGAACCATAGTCACCGTTCCGCCATGATCGTTCCTCATGTTTTGCAATTTTCAGCCAAAAAACTAGAATTCTGCCCGATTCCCATATTTTCGTGTGTTATAGCACACGCCTTCCAAGTGGTCCCGGGACCCCGGACCCCGATCGCCTAAAAATTTTTTGGGCCATAAAATACGACCCAAGGAACCATAGTAACCACCCCGCCATGATCGTTCCTCATTTTGTGCGTTTTTCTGCCAAAAAACTAGAATTCCGCGTGATTCCCATATTTTCGTCTACTATTGACCACGCCTTCCGAGTGGGTCGGGCCTCAAGGACTCGGATCGCCTAAAATTTTTCCGGGCCATCAAATACGACCTAAGGAACCATATTCACCGCCCCGCCATGATCGTTTATCATGTTTTGCATTTTTCGGCCAAAAACCTAGAATTCCGCTCCATTCCCTTATTTTTGTGTGCTACAGCCCACGCCTTCCAAGTGGTCCCGGGAACCTCGGACCCCGGTCGCCTAATATTTTTCTAGGCCATCAAATATGACCTAAGGAACCATAGTCACCGCCCTACCATGATCGGTCCTCATTTATTGCATTTTACGTCAAAAAAACTAGAATTCCGCCCGATTCCCATATTTTCGTGTGTTATTGCCCAAGCCTTCCGAGTGGGCCGGGCCTACCAGACTCGGATCGCCTAAAATTTTTTCGGGCCATCAAATACGACCTAAGGAACCATAGTCACCGCCCCACCATGATCGGCCCTCATTTTTTGCATTTTACGTCCAAAAAACTAGAATTCCGCCCGATTCCCATATTTTCGTGTGTTATTGCCCAAGCCTTCCGAGTGGGCCGGGCCTACCAGACTCGGATCGCCTAAAATTTTTCCGGGCTATCAAATACAACCTAAGGAACCATAGTCACCGCCCCGCCATGATCGTTGCTAATATTTTGAATTTTTCGGCCAAAAAACTAGAATTCCGTCCGATTCCCATATTTTCGTGTGCTATAGCTCACGCCTTCCAAGTGGTCCCGGTACCCCCGGACCTCGATCGCCTAAAAATTTTCCGGGCCATCAAATACGACCCAAGGAACCATAATAACTGCCCCGCCATGATCGTTCCCCATATTTGCGCTTTTCGGCCAAAAAACTAGAATTCCGCGTGATTCCCATATTTTCGTGTGCTATTGCCCACGTCTTCCGAGTGGGCCGGGCCTTCCAGACTCGGATCGCCTAAAAAATTTTCGGGCCGTCAAATATGACCTAAGGAACCATAGTCACCACCCCGCAATGATCGTTCCTCATTTTTTGCATTTTTCGGCCAAAAAACTAGAATTCCGCCCGATTCCCATATTTTCGAGTGTTATAGCCCACGCCTTCCAAGTGGTCCCGGGAACCTCGGACCCCGGTCGCCTAATATTTTTCTGGGCCATCAAATACGACCTAAGGAACCATAGTCACCGCCCCACCATGATCGGTCCTCATTTTTTGCATTTTACGTCCAAAAAACTAGAATTCCGCCCGATTCCCATATTTTCGTGTGTTATTGCCCAAGCCTTCCGAGTGGGCCGGGCCTACCAGACTCGGATCGCCTAAAATTTTTCCGGGCCATCAAATGCGACCTTAGGAACCATAGTCACCGCCCCGCCATGATCGTTGCTAATATTTTGCATTTTTTGGCCAAAAAACTAGAATTCCGCCCGATTCCCATATTTTTCGTGTGCTATAGCTCACGCCTTCCAAGTGGTCCCGGTACCCCCGGACCCCGATCGCCTAAAAATTTTCGGGGCCATCAAATACGACCCAAGGAACCATAATAACCGCCCAGCCATGATCGTTCCCCATTTTTTCGTTTTTCTGCCAAAAAACTAGAATTCCGCGTTATTCCCATATTTTCGTGTGCTATTGCCCACGTCTTCCGAGTGGGCCGGGCCTTACGGACTCAGATCGCCTAAAATTTTTTCGGGCCATCAAATACGACCCAAGGAACCATAATAACCACCCCGCCATGATCGTTCCCCATTTTTGCGTTTTTCGGCCAAAAAACTAGAATTGCGCGTGATTCCCATATTTTCGTGTGCTATTGCCCACGTCTTCCGAGTGGGCCGGGCCTTACGGACTCAGATCGCCTAAAATTTTTTCGGGCCATCAAATACGACCTAAGGAACCATAGTCACCACCCCGCAATGATCGTTCCTCATGTTTTGCATTTTTCGGCCAAAAAACTAGAATTCTGCCCGATTCCCATATTTTCGTGTGTTATAGCCCACGCCTTCCAAGTGGTCCCGGGAACCCCGGACCCCGATCGCCTAATATTTTTATGGGCCATAAAAAATGATTTAAGGAACCATAGTCACCGCCCTGCCATGATCGTTCCTCATGTTTTGCATTTTTCGGCCAAAAAACTAGAATTCCGCGCGATTCCCATATTTTCGTGTGCTATAGCCCACGCATTCCGAGTGCTCCCAGACCCCCGGACCCCTATCGCCTAAAGTTTTTCCGGACCATCAAATACGACCTAAGGAACCATAGTCACCGCCCCTCCATGATCGTTCTTCATTTTTTGCATTTTTCGGCCAAAAACCTAGAATTTCGCCCGATTCCCATATTTTCGAGTGTTCTATCCCACGCCTTCCGAGTGGGCCGGCCCCCCGGACTCGGATCACCTAAAAAAATTTTGGGCAATCAAATACAACCAAAGGAACCATAGTCACTGCCCCGCCATGATCGTTCCTCATTTTTTGCATTTTTCGGCCAAAACAATAGAATTCCGCCCGATTACCATATTATTGTGTGCTATTGCCCACGCCTTCCGAGTGGGCCGAACCCCCCGTACTCGGATCGCCTAAAGTTTTTTCGGGCCATAAAATAGGACCTAAGGAACCATAGTCACCACCTCGCCATGATAGTTTCTCATTTTTTGCATTTTTCGGCCAAAAAATTAGAATTCCGCCCGGTTCCTATATTTTTGTGTGATATAGCCCACGCTTTCCAAGTGGTCACGGGATCCCCGGACCCCGATCGCCTAAAATTTTTCCGGGCCATCAAATACGACCTAAGGAACCATAGGAACTGCCCCGCCATGATCGTTCCTCACTTATTGCGATTTCCAGCAAAAAAACTAGAATTCCGCCCGATTCCCATATTTTCGTGTGCTATAGCCCACACATTACGAATGGGCCGGGCCCCCGGACTCGGATCATCTAAATTTGATTCGGGCCATCAAATACGACCTAAGGAACCATATTCACCGCCCTGCCATGATCGTTCCTCATTTTTTGCATTTTTCGGCCAAAAACCTAGAATTCCGCTCCATTCCCATATTTTTGTGTGCGACAGCCCACGCCTTCCAAGTGGTCCCGGGAACCTTGGACCCCGGTCGCCTAATATTTTTCTGGGCCATCAAATACGACCTAAGGAACCATAGTCACCACCCCACCATGATCGGTCCTCATTTTATGCATTTTACGTCCAAAAAACTAGAATTCCGCCCGATTCCCATATTTTCGTGTGTTATTGCCCAAGCCTTTCGAGTGGGCCAGGCCTACCAGACTCGGATCGCCTAAAATTTTTCCGGGCCATCAAATACGACCTAAGGAATCATAGTCACCGCCCTGCCATGATCGTTGCTAATATTTTGCATTTTTCTGCCAAAAAACTAGAATTCCGCCCGATTCCCATATTTTCGTGTGCTATAGCTCACGCCATCCAAGTGGTCCCAGTATCTCCGGACCCCGATCGCCTAAATATTTTCGGGGCCATCAAATACGACCCAAGGAACCATAATAACTGCCCCGCCATGATCATTCCCCATTTTTGCGTTTTTCTGCCAAAAAACTAGAATTCCGCGTGATTCCCATATTTTCGTGTGCTATTGCCCACGTCTTCCGAGTGGGCCTGGCCTTACGGACTCGGATCGCCTAAAATTTTTTCGGGCCATCAAATACGACCTAAGGAACCATAATAACCGCCCCGCCATGATCGTTCCCCATTTTTGCGTTTTTCAGCCAAAAAACTAGAATTCCGCGTGATTCTCATATTTTCGTGTGCTATTGCCCACGTCTTCCGAGTTGGCCGGGCCTTCCGGACTCGGATCGCCTAAAAAATTTTCGGGCCGTCAAATATGACATGAGGAACCATAGTCACCACCCCGCAATTATCGTTCCTCATTTTTTGCATTTTTCGGCCAAAAAACTAGAATTCCGCCCGATTCCCATATTTTTGAGTGTTATAGCCCACGCCTTCCAAGTGGTCCCGGGAACCCCGGACCCCGATCGCCTAATATTTTTACGGGCCATAAAATATGATTTAAGGAACCATAGTCACCACCCTGCCATGATCGTTCCTCATGTTTTACATTGTTCGGCAAAAAACCTAGAATTCCGCGCGATTCCCATATTTTCGTGTGCTATAGCCCACGCCTTCCGAGTGCTCCCAGAACCCCGGACCCCTATCGCCTAAAGTTTTTCTGGACCATCAAATACGACCTAAGGAACCATAGTCACCGCCCCTCCATGATCGTTCTTCATTTTTTGCGTTTTTCGGCCAAAAACATAGAATTTTGCCCGATTCCCATATTTTCGAGTGTTCTATCCCACGCCTTCCGAGTGGGCCGGCCCCCCAGACTCGGATCACCTAAAAGATATTCGGGCAATGAAATACAACCTAAGGAACCATAGTCACTGCCCCGCCATGATCGTTCCTCATTTTTTGCATTTTTTGGCCAAAACAATAGAATTCCGCCCGATTACCATATTATTGTGTGCTATTGCCCACGCCTTCCGAGTGGGCCGAGCCCCCGTACTCGGATCGCCTAAAGTTTTTTCGGGCCATAAAATAGGACCTAAGGAACCATAGTCACCACCTCGCCATGATCGTTCCTCACTTTTCGCATTTTTCGGCCAAAAAATTAGAATTCCGCCCGGTTCCCATATTTTTGTATGATATAGCCCACGCTTTCCAAGTGGTCCCGGGATCCCCGGACCCCGATCGCCTAAAATTTTTCCGGGCCATCAAATACGACCTAAGGAACCATAGGAACCGCCCCGCCATGTACGTTCCTCACTTATTGCGATTTCCGACAAAAAAACTAGAATTCCGCCCGATTCCCATATTTTCGTGTGCTATAGCCCACACCTTCCGAGTGGGCCGGGCCCCCGGACTCGGATCATCTAAATTTTATTCGGGCCATCAAATAAGACCTAAGGAACCATATTCACCTCCATTCCATGATCGTTCCTCATTGTTTGCATTTTTCGGCTAAAAAACTAGAATTCCGTACGATTTCCATATTTTCGTGTGCTATAATTGCCCACGCCTTCCCAATGGGTAGGGAATCCCGGACCCCGATCGCCTAAAATTTTTTCGGACCATCAAATGCGACCTAAGAAACCATAGTCACCGCCCCGCCATGATCGTTCCTCTTATTTTGTGTTTTTCAGCCAAAAAACTAGAATTTCGCCCGATTCCCATATTTTCGTGTGCTATAGCCCACACCTTCCGAGTGGGCCGGGTCACCCGGACTCGGATCGCCTAAACTTTTTCCGGGCCATCAAATATGACCTAAGGAACCATAGTCACCGTTACGCCATGATCGTTCCTCATTTTTTGCAATTTTCGGCCAAAAAACTAGAATTCTGCCCGATTCCCATATTTTCGTGTGTTATAGCACACGTCTTCCAAGTGGTCCCGGGACCCCGGACCCCGATCGCCAAAAATTTTTCGGGCCATAAAATACGACCCAAGGAACCATAGTAACCACCCCGCCATGATCGTTCCTCATTTTTTGCGTTTTTCTGCCAAAAAACTAGAATTCCACGTGATTCCCATATTTTCATCTACTATTGCCCACGCCTTCCGAGTGGGTCGGGCCTCCAGGACTCGGATCGCCTAAAATTTTTCCGGGCCATCAAATAGGACCTAAGGAACCATATTCACCGCCCCGCCATGATCGTTCCTCATTTTTTGCATTTTTAGGCCAAAAACCTAGAATTCCGCTCGATTCCCATATTTTTGTGTGGTACAGCCCACGCCTTCCAAGTTGTCCTGGGAACCTCTGACCCCGGTCGCCTAATATTTTTCCGGTCCATCACGTACGACCTAAGGAACCATAGTCACCTCCCCACCATGATAGGTCCTCATTGTTTGCATTTTACGTCCAAAAAACTAGAATTTCGCCCGATTCCCATATTTTCGTGTGTTATTGCCCAAGCCTTCCGAGTGGGCCGGGCCTACCAGACTCGGATCGCCTAAAATTTTTCCGGGCCATCAAATACGACCTAAGGAACCATAGTCACCACCCCGCCATGATCATTGCTAATATTTTGCATTTTTCGCCAAAAAAACTAGAATTCCGCCCGATTCCCATATTTTCGTGTGCTAGCTCACGCCTTCCAAGTGGTCCCGGTACCCCCGGACCCCGATCGCCTAAAATTTTTCCGGGATATCAAATACGACCCAAGGAACCATAATAACCGCCCCGCCATGATCGTTCCCCATTTTTGCATTTTTCAGGAAAAAAATAGAATTCCGCGTGATTCCCATATTTTCGTGTGCTATTGTCCACGTCTTCCGAGTGGGCCGGGCCTTCCGGACTCGGATCGCCTAAAAATTTTTTTGGCCGTCAAATACAACCTAAGGAACCATAGTCACCGCCCCGCAATGATCGTTCCTCATTTTTTGCATTTTTCGGCAAAAAAACTAGAATTCCGCCCGATTCCCATATTTTCGTGTGTTATAGCCCTTGCCTTCCAAGTGGTCCCGGGAACCCCGGACCCCGATCGCCTAATATTTTTACGGGCCATAAAATATGATTTAAGGAACCATAGTCACCGCCCTGCCATGATCGTTCCTCATTCTTTGCGTGTTTTGGCCAAAAAACTAGAATTCCGCGCGATTCCCATATTTTCGTGTGCTATAGCCCACGCCTTCCGAGAGGTCCTAGACCCCCGAACCCCTATCGCCTAAAGTTTTTCTGGACCATCAAATATGACCTAAGGAACCATAGTCACAGCCCCGCCATGATCGTTCCTCATTTATTGCGATTTCCGGCAAAAAAACTAGAATTTCGCCTGATTCCCATCTTTTCGTGTGCTATAGCCCACGCCTTCCGAGTGGGCCAGGCCCCCGGACTCGGATCATCTAAATTTTATTCGGGCCATCAAATAAGACCTAAGGACCATAGTCACCTCCCCGCCATGATCGTTCCTCATTATTTGCATTTTTCGGCTAAAAAACTAGAATTCCGTCCGATTCCCATATTTTCCTGTGCTATAATTGCCCATGCTTTCCCAATGGGTAGGCACCCCCGGACCCCGATCGCCTAAAATTTTTCCGGACCATCAAATACGACCTAAGGAACCATAGTCACCGTTCCGCCATGAATTTTCCTAGTTGTTTGCGTTTTTCAGCGAAAAAATTAGAATTCCGCCAGATTCCCAAATTTTCGTGTGCTGTAGCTCACACCTTCTGAGTGGGCTGGTCCCCCCTGACTCGGAAAGTCTAAAATTTTTCCAGGCCATTAAATACGACCTAAGGAACCATAGTCACCGCCCCTCCATGATTGTTCCTCAATTTTTGCATTTTTCGGCCAAAAAATTAGAATTCCGCCCGATTGCCATATTTTCGTGTGCTATAGCTTAGGCCTTCAAAGTGGTCCCAGGACCCCCAGACCACGATCGCCTAAAAATTTTCAAGGCCATCGAATATGACCTAAGAAACCATAGTCAACGCCCCGCCCTGATCATTCCTCATATTTTGCGTTTTTCGGCCAAAAAACTAGAATTCCTCCCGATTCCCATATTTTCGTGTGCTACAGCCCACGCCTTCCGAGTGGGCCCTGCCTCCCGAACTCGGATCACCTAAATTTTTTTCGGGCCATCAAATAAGACCTAAGAAACCATAGTCACCTCCCCGCCAAGATTGTTCCTCATCTTTTACATTTTTCGGCTAAAAAACTAGAATTCCGCATGATTCCCATATTTTCATATGTTATAATAGCCCACGCCTTCCCAATGTGTAGGGCCCCCCAGAGCCGGATAGCCTAAAATTTTTCCGAGCCATAAAATACGAGCTAAGGAACCAAAGTCACAGCCCCTCCATGACCTTTCCTCATTTTTTGCATTTTATGGCCAAAAAACTAGAATTCCGCCCGATTCCCATATTTTCGTGTTTTATAGCCCATGCCTTCCAAGTGGACCCGGGACTCCCGGACCCCGATCGCCTAAAATTTTGCGGGCCATCAAATATGACCTAAGGAACCATAGTCACCGCCCTGCCATGATCGGTCCTCATTTCATGCATTTTACGGCGAAAAAACTAGAATTCTGCCCGATTCCCTTATTTTCGTGTGTTATAACCCATGCCTTCCAAGTGGTCCCGGGACCCTTAAACCCCGATCTCCTAAAATTTTTCCGTACCATCAAATACGACCTAAGGAACCATAGTCACCGCCCCGCAATGATCGTTCCTCATTTTTTGCATTTTTCGGCGAAAAAACTAGAATTCCGCCCGATTCCCATATTTTCGTGTGTTATTGCCCACGCCTTCCAAGTGGTCCCGGGAACCCTGGAACCCGATCGCCTATTATTTTCCGGGCCATTAAATACGATTTAAGGAACCATAGTCACCGCCCTGCCATGATCGTATCTCATTTTTTTGCGTTTTTTGGCCAAAAAACTAGAATTCCGCGCGATTCCCATATTTTCGTGTGCTATAGCCCATGCCTTCCGAGTGGTCCCAGACCCCCGGACCCCGATAGCCTAAAATTTTTCCGGGCCATTAAATACGACCTAAGGAACCATAGTCACGGCCCCACCATGATCGTTCATAGTTTTTTGCATTTTTCGGCCAAAAACCTAGAATTCCGCCCGATTCCCATATTTTCGTGCGTTATATCCCACGCCTTCCGAGTGGGCCGGCCCCGCGGACTCGGATCACCTAAAAAAAATTCGGGCCATCAAATACAACCTAAGGAACCATATTCACTGCCCGCCATGATCGTTCCTCATTATTTGCATTTTTCGACGAAAAAACTAGAATTCCGTCGGATTACCATATATTTGTGTTCTATTGCCCTCGCCTTCCGAGTGGTCCGGGCCCCCCGGACTCGGATCGCCTAAATTTTTTTGGACCATCAAATAGGACCAAAGGAACCATAGTCACCGCCTCGCCATGATTGTTCCTCATGTTTTGCATTTTTCGGCCAAAAAACTAGAATTTCGCTCGATTCCAATATTTTTGTGTGCTATATAGCCCACGCCTTCCAAGTGGTCCCAGGACCCCCGGACCCCGATCGCCTAAATTGTTTTCCAGGCTATCAAATACGACCTAAGGAACCATAGTAACCGCCCCTCCATGATCCTTCCTCAATTTGTTGCATTTTCGGCCAAACAACTTGAATTCCGCGAGATTCTCATATTTTCGTGTGCTATAGCCCACGCCTTCCGAGTGGTCCCGGAACCGCCGGACCCCTATTGCCTAAAGTTTTTCCGGACCATCAAATACGATCTAAGGAACCTTAGTCACTGCCCCGCCATGATCGTTCCTAGGTTTTTGTGTTTTTTGGCAAAAAACCTAGAATTCCGCGCGATTCCATATCTTCATTTGCTATAGCCCACGCCTTCCGAGTGGTCCCGGGAACCCCGGACCCCGATCGCCTAAAAATTTTCCAGCCATCAAATACGATATAAGGAACCATAGTCACCGCCCCGCCATGATCGTTCTTCATGTTTTGCATTTTTCGGCCAAAACACTAGAATTTCGGCCGATTACCATATTATTATGTGCTATTGCCCACGCCTTCGAGTGGGCCGAGCCCCCCGTACTCGGAGCGCCTAAAGTTTTTTCGGGCCATAATATAGGACCTTAGGAACCATAGTCACCACCTCGCCATGATCTTTCCTAATTTTATACATTTTTTGGCCAAAAAACTAGAAATCCGCCCGGTTCCCATATTTTTGTGTGCTATAGACAACGCTTTCCAAGTGGTCCCGGGATCCCCGGACACCGATCGCCTAAAATTTTTCCGGGCCATTAAATACGACCTAAGGAACCATAGTAACTGCCCCACCATGATCGTTCCTCATTTATTGCGATTTGCGGCAAAAAAACTAGAATTCCGCCCGATTCCCATATTTTCGTGTGCTATAGCCCACGCCTTCCGAGTGGGCCAGGCCCCCCGGACTCGGATCATCTAAATTTTATTCGGGCCATCAAATAAGACCTAAGGACCATAGTCACCTCCCCGCCATGATCGTTCCTCATTGTTTACATTTTTCGGCTAAAAAACAAGAATTCCGTCTGATTCCCATATTTTCCTGTGCTATAATTGCCCACGCCTTCCCAATGGGTAGGGACCCCCGGACCCCGATCGCCTAAAAATTTTTCGGACCATCAAATACGACCTAAGGAACCATAGTCACCGTTCCGCCATGAATTTTCCTAGTTGTTTGCGTTTTTCAGTGAAAAAACTAGAATTCCGCCCGATTCCCATATTTTCATGTGCTATAGCTCACACCTTCCGAGTGGGCCGGTCCCCCTGACTCGGAACGTCTAAAATTTTTTCGGGCAATTAAATATGACCTAAGGAACCATAGTCACCGCCCCGCCATGAACGTTCCTCAATTGTTGCATTTTTTGGCCAAAAAATTAGAATTCTGCCCGATTCCCATATTTTCGTGTGCTATAGCTTAGGCCTTCAAAGTGATCCCAGGACCCCCAGACCACGATCGCCTAAAAATTTTCAAGGCCATCAAATATGACCTAAGAAACCATAGTCATCGCCCTGCCCTGATCGTTCCTCATATTTTGCATTTTTCGGCCAAAAAACTAGAATTCCGCCCGATTCCCATATTTTCGTGTGCTACAGCCCACGCCTTCCGAGTGGGCCGGGCCTCCCGAACTTGGATCACCTAAATTTTTTTCGGGCCATCAAATAAGACCTAAGGAACCATAGTCACCTCCCCGCCAAGATTGTTCCTTATTTTTTACATTTTTCGGCCAAAAAACTAGAATTCCGCACGATTCCCATATTTTCATGTGCTATAATAGCCGACGCCTTCCCAATGTGTAGGGCCCCCCGGAGCCGGATCGCCTTAAAATTTTCCGGGCCATCAAATACGAGCTAAGGAACCAAAGTCACAGCCCCTCCATGACCTTTCCTCATTTTTTTCATTTTATGGCCAAAAATCTAGAATTCCGCCCGATTCCCATATTTTCCTGTGTTATAGCCCATGCCTTCCAAGTGGACCCGGGACTCCCGGACCCCGATCGCCTAAAACTTTTCGGGCCATCAAATACGACCTAAGGAACCATAGTCACCGCCCTGCCATGATCAGTCCTCATTTGATGCATTTTACGGCAAAAAAACTAGAATTCTGCCCAATTCCCTTATTTTCGTGTGCTATTACCCACGCCTTCAAAGTGGTCCCGGGACCCTTGAACCCCGATCTCCTAAAATTTTTCCGTACCATCAAATACGACCTAAGGAACCATAGTCACCGCCCCACAATGATTGTTTCTCATTTTTTGCATTTTTCGGCGAAAAAACTAGAATTCCGCCCGATTCCCATATTTTCGTGTGTTATAGCCCACGCCTTCCAAGTGGTCCCGGGAACCCTGGACCCCGATCGCCTATTATTTTTCCGGGCCATCAAATACGATTTAAGGAACCATAGTCACACCGCTGCCATGATCGTTCCTCATTTTTTGCATTTTTCGGCCAAAAAACTAGAATTCCGCGCGATTCCCATATTTTCGTGTGCTATAGCCCATGCCTTCTGAGTGGTCCCAGACCCCGATAGCCTAAAAATTTTCTGGGCCATAAAATACGACCTAAGGAACTATAGTCACGGCCCCACCATGATCGTTCTTAGTTTTTTGCGCTTTTCGGCCAAAAACCTAGAATTCCGCCCGATTCCCATATTTTCGTGTGTTATATCCCACGCCTTTCGAGTGGGCCGGCCCCGGGGACTCGGATCACCTAAAAAAATTTTGGGCCATCAAATACAATCTAAGGAACCATAGTCACTGCCCCGCCATGATCGTTCCTCATTTTTTGCATTTTTTGACGAAAAAACTAGAATTCCGTCGGATTACCATATGTTTGTGTTCTATTGCCCTCGCCTTCCGAGTGGGCCGGGCCCTCCGGACTCGGATCGCCTAAATTTTTTCGGACCATCAAATAGGACCAAAGGAACCATAGTCACCTCCTCGCCGTGATTGTTCCTCACGTTTTGCATTTTTCGGCCAAAAAACTAGAATTCCGCTTGATTCCAATATTTTTGTGTGCTATAGCCCACGCCTTCCAAGTGGTCCCGGGACCCCTGGACCCCGATCGCCTAAATGTTTTTCCAGGCTATCAAATACGACCTAAGGAACCATAGTAACCGCCCCTCCATGATCCTTCCTCATTTTTTGCATTTTTCGGCCAAACAACTAGAATTCCGTGCGATTCTCATATTTTCGTGTGCTATAGCCTACGCCTTCCGAGTGGTCCCGGAACCGCCGGACCCCTCTTGCCTAAAGTTTTTCCGGACCATCAAATACGACCTAAGGAACCATAGTCACCGCCCCGCCATGATCGTTCCTAGGTTTTTGTGTTTTTTGGCAAAAAACCTAGAATTCCGCGCGATTCCATATCTGTGAACCTCTACACAAATGTCTCAGAAAGAATCCAGTTCCATGGAATCAAGAGCAAACTGATATTTTCAAAAGAGTCAAATCTATTGTTCAAAAACTTCCTTGTCTAGGCATTCCTAATTCTGAGGCATTCATGATAGTCGAAACTGATGCTTCTGATGAAGGGTACGGTGGTAATCTTAAACAAAGAGTCTCATTAAACTCTTCACAACAATTGGTCTGTTTCACTTTTGGAATTTGGAATTCGGCTCAGAAAAACTATAGCACAGTCAAAAAAGAGATTTTGTCTATAGTACTATGTATTACAAAGTTTCAAGATGACTTAATTAATAAAGAATTTTTATTAAGAGTTGATTGTAAGTCAGCTAAAGAAATTTTGCAAAAAGATGTTAAAAACCTCATTTCAAAACAGATTTTTGCCAGATGGCAAGCACTATTATCTAGTTTTGATTTTCAAATTGAGTTTATTAAAGGTGAGGAAAATTCTTTACCCGACTTTCTAACCAGAGAATTCCTATAGGGAAAAAATGAGACCAAACCAGAAGGGTCCTTTCAGGGCCTCACCAAAGAGAGAAAATAGATATTCTGCACTAGCAGATTTTTATCCCCCCTTACATGTGAGACCACCTCTAAATATAATGGTAACCCATCCGAGAGTTCCCACTATAAACAAACCAGCTACAATGAAAGTCCTTGGTACTATTCCAAAAGTAGAAGGACCATTCCAACAAGTTTCTTCGAAAGCTTCGACAAGCCAGACTGGTAAGACACTCACCAGCTCAGATTATGAAATGAAGACCCCAGAGTCATTTGCACAAGCAGTCAAGCCAGAGACACCATCCAAAAAGGAAGGTAAAAAACCAGTTTCTCAAGAAAAAGAAACATTTGAAATAATCTCCAAAGCACCAATCAAAGTGATAGCATTGGACAAAGGATACGAAAACTTTGACAAACCAGATTTGATCAGACCCTGTTATACAAACAAAAACTATGTTGAAACCAGTGACCCTCTCAAATCAAGAAGGTATTATGAATTTATCCTTACAGATACAGGATCAGTCAGTTTTGAACATACCCTCAGGGATGACAATGACCCTGATAGCATCAAGTATTCTAGATTTACCATTCATAAAATTATGAGTCCCTTTGAAAGGGGAATGGATCATTTGCACACCCCGATTGTGCTCTCTGTACAATTCAGACCTCAAACATATAATTTTAAAGATTATATGGACGCATGGTATAACTTTATGTACCTACGCCCGGGTTCTCATACATGGTTCGTAAAATATAGCGAACAAGCAGCTAAGTCAGTCATACCAAGATGGTTCTATGACTGGTGGAAAGCATTTGGAGGAACAGAGCAATCAATGCCCCGAAGCTTCCATATTCATTATGAGAGATTCCAGAAAGAACAGGAAATCTCTACCCTACCAAACCACATCAAGATTTGCAAATATTACTTTGCAAAGAGGATTTCTTTTGTTATTAGTTGGATGTTCGAAATAGAACAAATCGAACGAATTCAATATTTAGTTAAAATACCAAAAATCAAAGGATGGGTTCCTGAATCAAGAGAAATCAAGAAACCCAAACCAACCAGCAAGAGTGGATCTACCAGTTCACAAGCAGAATTAAAAAAGAGACTCCTAGAAGTCTTAGCAAACATTGAAATAGCAAGCCCAGTAGAAATACAGGCTATGCTAGACACAGTATCACCATCTTCCTCAACGGAAAACCAAGATAATGGGGACATGGAGGACCCACACGGAATAGCCCAAGCCTACCGGGCCTACGCAGAAGAAGAATAATAACTGAAGATAATGATTCTCCAGACAAAGACAAAAGACTCTTCAAAAAGAAGAAGTCATCTGATAATGACAACCACAAGAAGACAAACACAGTACTTGCCTCTTCAGAAAAGCAGTAGACGACCCTTCAGTAAAGCAACAGACAGCAAACTAGGATCGTCCATTCAAACGGTTAAGATTAACTTAACAAAAATCTGAAGTCTATATAAAGACTCCAACCTTTGTAATAGAGGGCATCCGAAAATCTCCCAAGTTTTTCTCTATCTTTTCTTTCCCTCACTGTAAAATGTTCTATTATGTTTGAATAAAGCTTTTAACAAGTAAGTGTTTCTGTCTTTATTATTTAATTCCGCATTTATTTTATCTACTTTAAAGATAAAACTTAAGATCCTCTTAATGGTACCAGAGGCATGTTAAACATGTTAGGCTAAACCTATTATACTGTCTTTAGGGTTCGTCGAAATCTTGTTATCATGTTCATGTTATAACTCTTAGACATTTCTATACTGTTCATTTCTGCATAGGTTTACTGTTCATCTTCTTTAAAGCTTTTGATCTTACTAGGCTATTGTTCTATGTTCATAGTGTGAGGGATCCTTGTAGGATGTTGATTAAACCTTATTAAACTGCCGTCAGTTGCCGTCGTCCATAGGCTAGGGTGTGCCGTGAGAGACAGGACACAACAGGACACAGTTAACACGTTTAATCCCCAACCCCCAAGATAACTTAGAACTTAGAACACTACCAAGATAGATCTGCAGTAAAGAAGAAGATAAGTAGTAAACACTATACAGTTAAGAACATTATAGAATTATCTAGAAGACTATTACATGATAGGATAACAGAGATAGTAGACTTACTCCTTAAAGATAGTATACCCCTATAATACTGATTATTTTGAAAAACCTATTTCAAATGAAACGTCATCCTATTTTTCATAAAATAAGAATTTTAAATGAAGGTAGATGGATAGGCCTAAAAAGATTAATAAAAATTAATAAAAAAAATTTCGTGCTGAATGCAATATTGAAATTTATAAAGAACTTGTTTTTATTGAACCAAGAAAATAAAGTTTAGAAGAAATTTCTGAAGTTTTAAAAACTTTAGTACAAAAATTGTATGTTTATAAAAATAGAAGATTTTATATTCTTCTAAATCTAAAAGCAATAAATACTTGTATTAGTAGAACTATATTATTATGAATAATCCTGATAAAAACAAAATCTTGAATGATATAAACCAATCTCTGGCGGTAACTAATATTGCCAAAATAGAAAATGATTTACAAAATTGGAGTATTCCTAGAGAATCCTACAGTACTATCTATCATACTGGTAAGTTTGATTTTATAAATAATTATAACATCAAAACTTGTGAATCTACTATTGCCATCAATAACTCGATAGAAACAATCAAGTTATTAGTTGCACAAGATATTCAACATTACAGAAAGAAATTCAATTTCCTTCACATCGGATTAGTACGAGTGGCAGTCAAACCTTTATATAGATTAGGTTTAGACACCCCTCTCTGTCTCTTACTAAGAGATGACAGACTTCTTAACTTTGATGATTCTTTGTTAGGAGTCTTACAAAGTAACTTAGCCCAAGGCCCTGTATACTTTAATTGTTATCCAAACTTTTCTGTTGACATAAATGATCAGAATGTCCTGGATACATTAACTCTTAATATAAAAACAAAAAATATGAACAGCAAAGTTAATACAAGAGAAATAGCTGTAATATATAGAGTTTATTACAGACTTATGAAAACAACTTTAGCCCCAAAAGCTAAGATCGAAAGTAATAAAGGAGTTACTATGCTCATGGAAGCAAACCAAGAACATAGTAATACGTTCGTCCCTAGAATGATTCAATGGGATGAAATTCTTTCGAAAGACGAATGGAGTTTTAACTCCATTACCCAACCAATTTATGAACCTGAGAGTTCATACATTGAACAAGTCATTCAACATCCTTCTGGAGCAATAGACTTAAAGTTCTTAAGTCCAAATTCGACTAGTGAAGCTTCTTCTAGTAGAAGAATGACCTTTACTAAACCTGCTTCTAAGGATAGCAAGAGTGATGAAGAACTTATCGAAGAAATCGATACAAAACTTAAGGGAGTAGATTTTAATAATACTGTTCCCAAAGTTATTTATCAAAACAGACCCTTTATTTCTACTCCAAAAAGTCCAACTGCTGAAACGGTTGATCAATTAACTGTAATCCGAGCCGATGACTTTGAAATAAATTGGAAAAGTCTAGATGCTCAGTGGTTACATCCCAACAATACCATCAATCGAAAATGGTATGTAGATACTTATTCTTTAGAACAAAGGTTATCTTTTAAAGATAAATGGATTAAAGACTTAAAAAGAATCAAATGTGATATTGAATTCTTTAAATGGTTTGAAATAACTGGACAGATTCCAAATCAAAAGGAGTCTTTAAAAATGATTGTTAATAAATGGTATACCAAAAATAAAGGTATAATTGAAGACGTTAATCCACCCTTAGAAGAAATTCTGTTACCAGTCCGAAGCGAAGTAATCACAGCTTCCCCTTTTAAAAGAGAAAGTGTTCATACTGACATTGGACCAACCAACAAAGACATTAATAAAATTATTGTGCAAAATAATTACACAAATAATTTATTACATGTAGTCTATAATCAGTTAAAAGATACAAATAAATTAGGAATCCCTACAAGGTCTATAACAACTTCTAAAATTGAAACGCATCCTCTTATTAAGCTTCCTGAATATTCTAAAGAGAAGTTTCCAGAATTAGAAGAAAAATTTGATTTTTCGGATAAACTTCTAGAACAAATCGAAGAGAGGCTTAAAACAAAATTAGTACTCTCTAAACCAGATACTACCTTAAATCAAGCTAGTACTAGCATAAATAATAAATCCTAAATCTTCTTTTCTTAGGAGTTCCTTCCTTTTTTTCTTTACGCTTATGGCGTCTTTTTATCCTTTCAGAAGATTTCTTATGTTGTTTTGCTCTTTTAGAAGGAGCAGCAATAGTTTTGCCCTTCCATAGTAATTCTTTTTATTAGAATGTCTTTGATCGTTAGTAATTCTGTTGATTTCAGAATCAATGGAATTGATTGTAGAGACTGTTTCTATTTAACTAATTTCTTCAGAGGTTTTTCTGGAGCATTGTATTAGAAACTCGAGTTTTTCCTTTTTACCAGGGAAATCTTCTTTTGTTCTTAAATCATTATAATCCTTTTCAATAGAACTTAATCTTTTAATTAAATTTTCCCATGCCTTCCGAGTGGTCCCGGGAACCCCGGACCCCCGATCGCCTAAAATTTTCCAACCATCAAATACGACCTAAGGAACCATAGTCACCGCCCCGCCATGATCGTTCTTCATTTTTTGCGTTTTTCGGCCAAAACACTAAAATTCCGCCCGATTACCATATTATTGTGTGCTATTACCCACGCCTTCGAGTGGACCGAGCCCCCGTACTCGGATCGCCTAAAGTTTTTTCGGGCCATAAAATAGGACCTTAGGAACCATAGTCACCACCTCGCCATGATCTTTCCTAATTTTTCGCATTTTCGGCCAAAAAACTAGAAATCCGCCCGGTTCCCATATTTTTGTGTGCTATAGACAACGCTTTCCAAGTGGTCCCGGGATCCCCGGACACCGATCGCCTAAAATTTTTCCGGGCCATCAAATACGAACTAAGGAAACATAGTAACTGCCCCGCCATGATCGTTCCTCATTTATTGCGATTTCCGGCAAAAAAACTAGAATTTCGCCCGATTCCCATATTTTCGTGTGCTATAGCCCACGCCTTCCGAGTGGGCCAGGCCCCCCGGACTCGGATCATCTAAATTTTATTCGGGCCATCAAATAAGACCTAAGGACCATAGTCACCTCCCCGTAATGATCGTTCCTCATTTTTTGCATTTTTCGGCTAAAAACTATAATTCCGTCCGATTCCCATATTTTCCTGCGCTATAATTGCCCACGCCTTCCCAATGGGTAGGGACCCCCGGACCCCGATCGCCTAAAATTTTTCCGTACCATCAAATACGACCTAAGGAACCATAGTCACCGTTCCGCCGTGAATTTTCCTAGTTGTTTGAGTTTTTCAGCGAAAAAACTAGAATTCTGCCCGATTCCCATATTTTCGTGTGCTATAGCTCACACCTTCCGAGTGGGCCGGTCCCCCTGACTCGGAACGTCTAAAAAATTTTTGGGCCATTAAATACGACCTAAGGAACCATAGTCACCTCCCCGCCATGATCGTTCCTCAATTTTTGCATTTTTCGGCCAAAAAATTAGAATTCCGCCCGATTCCCATATTTTCGTGTGCTATAGCTTTGGCCTTCAAAGTGGTCCCAGGACCCCCAGACCACGATCGCCTAAAAATTTTCAAGGCCATCAAATATGACCTAATAAACCATAGTCATCGCCCCGCCCTGATCGTTCCTCATATTTTGCGTTTTTCGGCCAAAAAACTAGAATTCCGCCCGATTCCCATATTTTCGTGTCCTACAACCCACGCCTTCCGAGTGGGCCGGGCCTCCCGAACTCGGATCACCTAAATTTTTTTCGGGCCATCAAATAAGACCTAAGGAGCCATAGTCACCTCCCCACAAGATCGTTCCTCATTTTTTACATTTTCCGGCTAAAAAATTAGAATTCCGCACGATTCCCATATTTTCATGTGCTATAATAGCCCACGCCTTCCCAATGTGTAGGGCCCCCGGAGCCGGATCGCCTAAAATTTTTCTGGGCCATCAAATACGAGCTAAGGAACCAAAGTCATAGCCCCTCCATGACCTTTCCTCATTTTTTGCATTTTATGGCCAAAAAAGTAGAATTCCGCCCGATTCCCATATTTTCGTGTGTTATAGCCCATGCCTTCCAAGGGGACCCAAGACTCCCGGACCCCGATCGCCTAAAAATTTTCGGGCCATCAATTATGACCTAAGGAACCATAGTCACCGCCCCGCCATGATCGGTCCTCATTTCATGCATTTTACGGTGAAAAAACTAGAATTCTGCCCGATTCGCCTATTTTCGTGTGCTATAACCCACGCCTTCCAAGTGGTCCCGGGACCCTTGAACCCCGATCTCCTAAAAATTTTCCGTACCATCAAATACGACCTAAGGAACCATAGTCACCGCCCCGCAATGATCGTTCCTCATTTTTTGCATTTTTTGGCGAAAAAACTAGAATTTCGCCCGATTCCCATATTTTCGTGTGTTATAGCCCACGCCTTCCAAGTGGTCCCGGGAACCCTGGACCCCGATCTCCTATTATTTTTCCGGGCCATCAAATACGATTTAAGTAACCATAGTCACCGCCCTTCCATGATCGTTCCTAATTTTTTGCGTTTTTCGGCCAAAAAACTAGAATTCCGCGCGATTCCCATATATTCGTGTGCTATAGCCCATGCCTTCCGAGTGGTCCCAGACCACCGGACCCCGATAGCTTAAAATTTTTCCGGGCCATAAAATACGACCTAAGGAACCATAGTCATGGCCCCACCATGATTGTTCTTAGTTTTTTGCGTTTTTCGGCCAAAAACCTAGAATTCCGCCCGATTCCCATATTTTCGCGTGTTATATCCCACGCCTTCCGAGTGGGCCGGCCCCGCGGACTCGGATCACCTAAAACAATTTCGGGCCATCAAATACAACCTAAGGAACCATAGTCACTGCCCCGCCATGATCGTTCCTCATTTTTGCATTTTTCGACGAAAAAACTAGAATTCTGTCGGATTACCATATATTTGTGTTCTATTGCCCTCGCCTTCCGAGTGGGCCGGGCCCCCCGGACTCGGATCGCTTAAATTTTTTCGGACCTTCAAATAGGACCAAAGGAACCATAGTCACCGCCTCGCCATGATTGTTCCTCATGTTTTGCATTTTCGGCCAAAAAACTAGAATTCCGCTCGATTCCAATATTTTTGTGTGCTATAGCCCACGCCTTCCAAGTGGTCCCGGGACCCCCGGACCCCGATCGCCTAATCTTTTTTCCAGGCTATCAAATACGACCTAAGGAACCATAGTAACCGCCCATCCATGATCCTTCCTCATTTTTTGCATTTTTCGGCTAAACAACTAGAATTCCGCGCGATTCTCATATTTTCGTGTGCTATAGCCCACGCCTTCCGAGTGGTCCCGGAACCGCCGGACCCCTATTGCCTAAAGTTTTTCCGGACCATCAAATATGACCTAAGGAACCATAGTCACCGCCCCGCCATGATCGTTCCTAGGTTTTTGTGTTTTTTCGGAAAAACCCTAAAATTCCGCGCGATTCCATATCTTCATTTGCTATAGCCCAAGCCTTCCGAGTGGTCCCGGGAAACTCGGACCCCTACCGCCTAAAAATTTTCCAGCCATAAAATACGACCTAAGGAACCAAAGTCACCGCCCCGCCATGATCGTTCTTCATGTTTTGCGTTTTTCGGCTAAAACACTAGAATTCCGCCCGATTACCATATTATTGTGTGCTATTGCCCATGCCTTCGAGTGGGCCGAGCCCCCCGTACTCGGATCGCCTAAAGTTTTTTCAGGCCATACAATAGGACCTTAGGAACCATAGTCACCACCTCTCCATGATCTTTCCTAATTTTTCGCATTTTTTCGGCCAAAAAACTAGAAATCCGCCCGATTCCCATATTTTTGTGTGCTATAGACACGCTTTCCAAGTGGTCCCGGGATCCCCGGACACCGATCGCCTAAAAATTTTTCGGGCCATCAAATATGACTTAAGTAACCATAGTAACTGCCCCACCATGATCGTTCCTCATTTATTGCGATTTACGGCAAAAAAACTAGAATTCTACCTGATTCCCATATTTTCGTGTGCTATAGCCCACGCCTTCCGAGTGGGCCAGGCCCCCGGACTCGGATCATCTAAATTTTATTCGGGCCATCAAATAAGACCTAAGGACCATAGTCACCTCCCCGCCATGATCGTTCCTCATTTTTTGCATTTTTCGGCTAAAAACTAGAATTCCGTCCGATTCCCATATTTTCCTGTGCTATAATTGCCCACGCCTTCCCAATGGGTAGGGACCCCCGGACCCCGATCGCCTAAAATTTTTTCGGACCATCAAATACGACCTAAGGAACCATAGTCACCGTTCCGCCATGAATTTTCCTAGTTGTTTGCGTTTTTCAGCGAAAAAATTAGAATTCCGCTTGATTCCCATATTTTCGTGTGCTATAGCTCATACCTTCCGAGTGGGCCGGTCCCCCTGACTCGGAACGTGTAAAATTTTTTCGGGCCATTAAATACGACCTAAGGAACCATAGTCACCGCCCCTCCATGATCGTTCCTCAATTTTTGCACTTTTCAGCCAAAAAGTTAGAATTCCGCCCGATTCCCATATTTTCGTGTGCTATAGCTTAGGCCTTCAAAGTAGTCCCAGGACCCCCAGACCACGATCGCCTAAAAATTTTCAAGGCCATCAAATATGACCTAAGAAACCATAGTCATCGCCCCGCCCTGATCGTTCCTCATATTTTGCATTTTTCGGCCAAAATCCTAGAATTCCGCCCGATCCCCATATTTTCGTGTACTACAGCCCACGCCTTCCGAGTGGGCCGGGCCTCCCGAACTCGGATCACCTAAATTTTTTCCGGGCCATCAAATACGATTTAAGGAACCATTGTCACCGCCCTGCCATGATCGTTCCTCATTATTTGCGTTTTTCTGCCAAAAAACTAGAATTTCGCGCGATTCCCATATTTCCGTGTGCTCTAGCCCATGCCTTCCGAGTGGTCCCAGACCCCCGGACCCCGATAGCCTAAAAATTTTCCGGGCCATAAAATACGAACTAAGGAACCATAGTCACGGCCCCACCATGATTGTTCTTAGTTTTTTGCGTTTTTCGGCGAAAAACCTAGAATTCCGCCCGATTCCCATATTTTCGTGTGTTATATCCCACGCCTTCTGAGTGGGCCGGCTCCGCGGACTCGGATCGCCTAAAAATATTTCGGGCCATCAAATACAACCTAAGGAACCATAGTCACTGCCCCGCCATGATCGTTCCTCATTTTTTGCATTTTTCGACGAAAAAACTAGAATTCCGTCGGATTACCATATGTTTGGTTTCTATTGCCCTCGGATCGCCTAAATTTTTCCGGACTATCAAATAGGACCAAAGGAACCATAGTCACCACCTCTCCATGATTGTTCCTTATGTTTTGCATTTTTCGGCCAAAAAACTAGAATTCCGCTCGATTCCAATATTTTGTGTGCTATAGCCCATGCCTTCCAAGTGGTCCCGGGACCCCCGGACCCCGATCGCCTAAATTGTTTTCCAGGCTATCAAATACGACCTAAGGAACCATAGTAACCGCCCCTCCATAATCCTTCCTCATTTATTGCATTTTTTGGCCAAACAACTATAATTCCGCGAGATTCTCATATTTTCGTGTGTTATAGCCCACGCCTTCCGAGTGGTCTCGAAACCGCCGGACCCCTATTGCCTAAAGTTTTTCCGGACCATCAAATACGACCTAAGGAACCATAGTCATCGCCCCGCCATGATCGTTCCTAGGTTTTTGTGTTTTTTGGCAAAAAACCTAGAATTCCGCGCGATTCCATATCTTCATTTGCTATAGCCTACGCCTTCCGAGTGGTCCCGGGAACCCCGGACCCCGATCGCCTAAAAATTTTCCAGCCATCAAATACGACCTAAGGAACCATAGTCACTGCCCCGCCATGATCGTTCTTCATTTTTTGCGTTTTTCGGCCAAAACACTAGAATTCCGCCCGGTTACCATATTATTGTGTGCTATTGCCCACGCCTTCGAGTGGGCCGAGCCCCCCGTACTCGGATCGCCTAAAGTTTTTTCGGGCCATAAAATAGGACCTTAGGAACCATAGTCACCACCTCGCCATGATCTTTCCTAATTTTTCGCATTTTTCGGCCAAAAAACTAGAAATCCGCCCGGTTCCCATATTTTTGTGTGCTATAGACAACGCTTTCCAAGTGGTCCCGGGATCCCCGGACATCGATCGCCTAAAATTTTTCCGGGCCATCAAATACGACCTAAGGAACCATAGTAACTGCCCCGCCATGATCGTTCCTCATTTATTGCGATTTCCGGCAAAAACACTAGAATTCCGCCCGATTCCCATATTTTCGTGTGCTATAGCCCACGCCTTCCGAGTGGGCCGGGCCCCCCGGACTCGGATCATCTAAATTTTATTCGGGCCATCAAATAAGACCTAAGGACCATAGTCACCTCCCCGCCATGATCGTTCCTCATTGTTTGCATTTTTCGGCTAAAAAACTAGAATTCCGTCCGATTCCCATATATTCCTGTGATATAATTGCCCACGCCTTCCCAATGGGTAGGGACCCCCGGACCCCGATCGCCTAAAATTTTTTCGGACCATCAAATACGACCTAAGGAACCATAGTCACTGTTCGGCCATGAATTTTCCTAGTTATTTGCGTTTTTCAGCGAAAAAACTTGAATTCCGCCCGATTCCCATATTTTCGTGTGCTATAGCTCACACCTTCCGAGTGGGCCGGTCCCTCTTGACTCAGAACGTCTATAATTTTTTCGGGCCATTAAATACGACCTAAGGAACCATAGTCACCACCCCGCCATGATCGTTCCTCAATTTTTGCATTTTTCGGCCAAAGAATTAGAATTCCGCCCGATTCCCATATTTTCGTGTGCTATAGCTTAGGCCTTCAAAGTGGTCCCAAGACCCCCAGACCACGATCGCCTAAAAATTTTTAAGGCCATCAAATATGACCTAAGAAACCATAGTCATCGCCCCGCCCTGATCGTTCCTCATATTTTGCGTTTTTCGGCCAAAAAACTATAATTCTGCCCGATACCCATATTTTCGTGTGCTACAGCCCACGCCTTCCGAGTGGGCTGGGCCTCCCGAGCTCGGATCACCTAAATTTTTTTCGGGCCATCAAATAAGACCTAAGTAACCATAGTCACCTCCCCGCCAAGATCGTTCCTCATTTTTTACATTTTTCGGCCAAAAAACTAGAATTCCGCCCGATTCCCATATTTTCGTGTGTTATATCCCACGCCTTCCGAGTGGGCCGGCTCCGCGGACTCGGATCGCCTAAAAATATTTCGGGCCATCAAATACAACCTAAGGAACCATAGTCACTGCCCCGCCATGATCGTTCCTCATTTTTTGCATTTTTCGACGAAAAAACTAGAATTCCGTCGGATTACCATATGTTTGTGTTCTGTTTCTATTGCCCTCGGATCGCCTAAATTTTTCCGGACTATCAAATAGGACCAAAGGAACCATAGTCACCACCTCTCCATGATTGTTCCTTATGTTTTGCATTTTTCGGCCAAAAAACTAGAATTCCGCTCGATTCCAATATTTTGTGTGCTATAGCCCACGCCTTCCAAGTGGTCCCGGGACCCCCGGACCCCGATCGCCTAAATTGTTTTCCAGGCTATCAAATACGACCTAAGGAACCATAGTAACCGCCCCTCCATAATCCTTCCTCATTTATTGCATTTTTCGGCCAAACAACTATAATTCCGCGAGATTCTCATATTTTCGTGTGTTATAGCCCACGCCTTCCGAGTGGTCTCGAAACCGCCGGACCCCTATTGCCTAAAGTTTTTCCGGACCATCAAATACGACCTAAGGAACCATAGTCATCGCCCCGCCATGATCGTTCCTAGGTTTTTGTGTTTTTTGGCAAAAAACCTAGAATTCCGCGCGATTCCATATCTTCATTTGCTATAGCCCACGCCTTCCGAGTGGTCCCGGGAACCCCGGACCCCGATCGCCTAAAAATTTTCCAGCCATCAAATACGACCTAAGGAACCATAGTCACCGCCCCGCCATGATCGTTCTTCATTTTTTGCGTTTTTCGGCCAAAACACTAGAATTCCGCCCGATTACCATATTATTGTGTGCTATTGCCCACGCCTTCGAGTGGGCCGAGCCCCCCGTACTCGGATCGCCTAAAGTTTTTTCGGGCCATAAAATAGGACCTTAGGAACCATAGTCACCACCTCGCCATGATCTTTCCTAATTTTTCGCATTTTTCGGCCAAAAAACTAGAAATCCGCCCGGTTCCCATATTTTTGTGTGCTATAGACAACGCTTTCCAAGTGGTCCCGGGATCCCCGGACATCGATCGCCTAAAATTTTTCCGGGCCATCAAATACGACCTAAGGAACCATAGTAACTGCCCCGCCATGATCGTTCCTCATTTATTGCGATTTCTGGCAAAAAAACTAGAATTCCGCCCGATTCCCATATTTTCGTGTGCTATAGCCCACGCCTTCCGAGTGGGCCGGGCCCCCCGGACTCGGATCATCTAAATTTTATTCGGGCCATCAAATAAGACCTAAGGACCATAGTCACCTCCCCGCCATGATCGTTCCTCATTGTTTGCATTTTTCGGCTAAAAAACTAGAATTCCGTCCGATTCCCATATTTTCCTGTGCTATAATTGCCCACGCCTTCCCAATGGGTAGGGACCCCCGGACCCCGATCGCCTAAAATTTTTTCGGACCATCAAATACGACCTAAGGAACCATAGTCACCGTTCGGCCATGAATTTTCCTAGTTATTTGCGTTTTTCAGCGAAAAAACTTGAATTCCGCCCGATTCCCATATTTTCGTGTGCTATAGCTCACACCTTCCGAGTGGGCCGGTCCCTCTTGACTCGGAACGTCTATAATTTTTTCGGGCCATTAAATACGACCTAAGGAACCATAGTCACCACCCCGCCATGATCGTTCCTCAATTTTTGCATTTTTCGGCCAAAGAATTAGAATTCCGCCCGATTCCCATATTTTCGTGTGCTATAGCTTAGGCCTTCAAAGTGGTCCCAAGACCCCCAGACCACGATCGCCTAAAAATTTTCAAGGCCATCAAATATGACCTAAGAAACCATAGTCATCGCCCCGCCCTGATCGTTCCTCATATTTTGCGTTTTTCGGCCAAAAAACTATAATTCCGCCCGATACCCATATTTTCGTGTGCTACAGCCCACGCCTTCCGAGTGGGCCGGGCCTCCCGAGCTCGGATCACCTAAATTTTTTTCGGGCCATCAAATAAGACCTAAGTAACCATAGTCACCTCCCCGCCAAGATCGTTCCTCATTTTTTACATTTTTCGGCCAAAAAACTAGAATTCCGCACGATTCCCATATTCCCATATTTTTGTGTGCTATTGCCCACGCCTTCCGAGTGGGCCGGGCCGCCGGACTCGGATCGCCTAAAAACTTTTTTCGGGCCATCAATTAGGACCTAAGGAACCATAGTCACCGCCTCGCCATGATCATTCCTCATTTTTTGCATTTTTTGGCCAAAAAACTAGAATTCCGCCCGATTCCCATATTTTTGTGTGCTATCGCCCACGCCTTCCGAGTGGGTCGTTCCCCCCGGAGCCGGATCGCCTAAAAATTTTCCAGACTATCAAATACGACCTAAGGAACCATAGTCACTGCCCCGCCATGATCGTTCCTATTCTTTTGCGTTTTTCAGCCAAAAAACTAGAATTCCGCGCGATTTCCATATTTTCGTGTGCTTTAGCCCACGCCTTCGAAGGGTCCCGGGAACCCCGAACCCCGATCGCCTAAAACGTTTTCGGGGCATCAAATACGACCTAAGGAACCATAGTAACCACCCCGCCATGATCGTTCCTTATTTTTTGCGTTTTTCGGCCAAACAACTAGAATTCCGCGCGATTCCCATATTTTTGTGTGTTATAGCCCACGCCTTCCGAGTGGTCCCGGGGCTTCCTGACCCCTATCGCCTAAAATTTTTCCGGACTATCAAATACGACCTAAGGAACCATAGTATCTGCCCCGCCATGATCGTTCCTCATTTTTTGCGTTTTTCGGCCAAACAACTAGAATTCCGCGCGATTCCCATATTTTTGTGTGTTATAGCCCACGCCTTCCGAGTGGTCCCGGGACCTCCTGACCCCTATCGCCTAAAATTTTTCCGGACTATCAAATACGACCTAAGGAACCATAGTATCCTCCACGCCATGATCGTTCCTCATTTTTTGCATTTTTCGGCCAAACAACTAGAATTCCGCGCGATTCCCATAATTTTGTGTGTTATATTGCCCACGCCTTCCGAGTGGTCCCGGGACCTCCGGACCCCTATCGCCTAATATTTTTCCGGACTATCAAATAAGAACAAAGGAACCATAGTCACCGCCCAGCCATGATCATTCCTCATTTGTTGCGTTTTTCGGCCAAAAAACTAGAATTCCGCCCGATTACAATATTTTTGTGTGCTATTGCCCACCCTTCCAAGTGTTTCCGGGACCCCCGTACCCCGATCGCCTAAAATATTTCCAGGCCGTCAAATACGACCTAAGGAACCATAGTAACCGCCCCGCCATCATCGTTTCTCATTTTTTGCATTTTTCGGCCAAAAAACTAGAATTACGCCCGATTCCCATATTTTCGTGTGCTATACCCAGGCCTTCCAAGTGGTCCGGGGAGCCGCGGACCCCGATCGCCTAAAATTTTTCCGATGTATCAAATACGACCTAAGTTACCATAGTCACCGCCCCACCATGATCGTTCCAAATGCTTTGCATTTTTCGGCCAAAAAACTAGAACTTCGCGCGATTTGCATATTTTCGTGTGCTATAGCTTACGCCTTCCGAGTGGTCCCGGGAGCCGTGGACCCCGATAGCCTAAAATTTTCCGGGCCATCAATTAGGACCTAAGGAACCATAGTCACCATCTCGCCATGATCGTTCCTCATTTTTTGCATTTTTCAGCCAAAAAACTAGAATTCCGCCCGATTCCCATATTTTTGTGTGCTATCGCCCACGCCTTCCGAGTGGGTCGGGCCCCACGGAGCCGGATCACCTAAAAATTTTCCGGACTATCAACTACGACCTAAGGAACCATAGTCACCGCCCCGCCATGATCGTTCCTAGTCTTTTGCATTTTTCAGCCAAAAAACTAGAATTCCGCGCGATTTCCATATTTTCGTGTGCTTTAGCCCACGCCTTCCAAGGGGTCCCGGGAACCCCGATCGCCTAAAAATTTTCTGGGCCATCCAATATGACCTAAGAAACCATAGTAACCACCCCGCCATGATCGTTCCTCATTTTTTGCATTTTTCGGCCAAACAACTAGAATTCCGCGCGATTCCCATATTTTTGTGTGTTATATAGCCCACGCCTTCCGAGTGGTCCGGGGACCTCCGGACCCCTATCGCCTAATATTTTTCCGGACTATCAAATAAGACCAAAGTAACCATAGTCACCGCCCAGCCATGATCATTCCTCATTTGTTGCGTTTTTCGGCCAAAAAACTAGAATTCCGCCCGATTACAATATTTTTGTGTGCTATTGCCCACCCTTCCAAGTGGTTCCGGGACCCCCGGACCCCGGTCGCCTAAAATTTTTCTGGGCCGTCAAATACGACCTAAGGAACTATAGTAACCGCCCTGCCATCATCGTTTCTCATTTTTTGCATTTTTCGGCCAAAAAACTAGAATTACGCCCGATTCCCATATTTTCGTGTGCTATACCCACGCCTTCCAAGTGGTCCGGGGAGCCGCGGACCCCGATCGCCTAAAATTTTTCCAGACTATCAAATACGACCTAAAGTACCATAGTCACCGCCCCTCCATGATCATTCCAAATGCTTTGCATTTTTCGGCCAAAAAACTAGAATTCCGCGCGATTCCCATATTTTTGTGTGTTATAGCCCACGCCTTCCGAGTGGTCCCGGGACCTCCTGACCCCTATCGCCTAAAAAGACCAAAGGAACCATAGTATCCACCCCGCCATGATCGTTCCTCATTTTTTGCGTTTTTCGACAAACAACTAGAATTCCGCGCGATCCCATATTTTTGTGTGTTATAGCCCACGCCTTCCGAGTGGTCCCGGGTTTCCGGACCCCTATCGCCTAAAATTTTTCCGGACTATCAAATAAGACCTAAGGAACCATATTCACCGCCCAGCCATGATCGTTCCTAGTTTTTTCCGTTTTTCGGCCAAAAAACTAGAATTCCGCGCGATTCCCATATTTTTGTGTGTTATAGCCCACGCCTTCCGAGTGGTCCCGGGACCTCCTGACCCCTATCGCCTAAAATTTTTCCGGACTATCAAATACGACATAAGGTACCATATTCACCGCCCTACCATGATCGTTCCAAATGCTTTGCATTTTTCAGCCAAAAAACTAGAACTGCGCGCGATTTGCATATTTTCGTGTGTTATAGCTTACGCCTTCCGAGTGGTCCCGGTCGCCGTGGACCCTGATCGCCTAAAATTTTTCGGGCCATCAAATACGACCTAAGGAACCATAGTCACCGCCCCGCCATGATCGTTCCTCATTTATTGCGTTTTTCAGCCAAAAAATAGAATTCCGCTCGATTACCATATTTTTGTGTGCTATTGCCCACGCCTTCCGAGTGGGCCGGGCCGCCGAAATCGGATCGCCTAAAACGTTTTTGTGCCATCAATTAGGACCTAAGGAACCATAGTCACCGCCTCGCCATGATCATTCCTCATTTTTTGAATTTTTTGGCCAAAAAACTAGAATTCCGCCCGATTCCCATATTTTTGTGTGTTATCGCCCACGCCTTCCGAGTGGTCCCGGGACCTCCTGACCCCTATCGCCTAAAAATTTTCCGGACTATCAAATAAGACCAAAGGAACCATAGTCACCGCCCAGCCATGATCATTCCTCATTTGTTGCGGTTTTCGGCCAAAAAACTAGAATTCTGCCCGATTACAATATTTTTGTGTGCTATTGCCCACCCTTCCAAGTGGTTCCGAGAACCCCGGACCCCGATCGCCTAAAATTTTTCCGGGTCGTCAAATACGACCTAAGGAACCATAGTAACCGCCCCGCCATCATCGTTTCTCATTTTTTGCATTTTTCGGCCAAAAAACTAGAATTACGCCCGATTCCCATATTTTCGTGTGCTATCGCCCACGCCTTCCGAGTGGTTCGGGCCCCCCTGAGCCGGATCGCCTAAAAATTTTCCGGACTATCAAATACAACCTAAGGAACCATAGTCACCTCCCCGCCATGATCGTTCCTAGTCTTTTGCGTTTTTCAGCCAAAAAACTAGAATTCCGCGCGATTTTCATATTTTCGTGTGCTTTAGCCCACGCCGTCCAAGGGGTCCCGCGAACCCCGAACCCCGATCGCCTAAAAATTTTCCGGGTCATCAAATACGACCTAAGGAACCATAGTAACCACCCCACCATGATCGTTCCTCATTTTTTGCGTTTTTCGGCCAAACAACTAGAATTCCGCGCGATTCCCATATTTTTGTATGTTATAGCCCACGCCTTCCGAGTGGTCCCGGGACCTCCTGACCCCTATCGCCTAAAAATTTTCCGGGCTATAAAATACGACCTAAGGAACCATAGTCACCGCCCCGCCATGATCGTTCCTAGTCTTTTGCATTTTTCAGCCAAAAAACTAGAATTCCGCGCGATTTCCATATTTTCGTGTGCTTTAGCCCACGCCTTCCAAGGGGTCCCGGGAACCCCGAACCCCGATCGCCTAAAAATTTTCCGGGCCATCAAATACGACCTAAGGAACCATAGTAACCACCCCACCATGATCGTTCCTTATTTTTTGCATTTTTCGGCCAGACAACTAGAATTACGCGTGATTCCCATATTTTTATGTGTTATAGCCCACACCTTCCGAGTGGTTCCGTGACCTCCGGACCCCTATCGCCTAAAATTTTTTCGGACTATCAAATACGACCTAAGGAACCATAGTATCCGCCCCGCCATGATCGTTCCTCATTTTTTGCGTTTTTCGGCCAAACAACTAGAATTCCGCGCGATCCCATATTTTTGTGTGTTATAGCCCACGCCTTCCGAGTGGTCCCGGGTCTCCGGACCCCTATCGCCTAAAATTTTTCCGGACTATCAAATAAGACCTAAGGAACCATAGTCACCGCCCAGCCATGATCGTTCCTAGTTTTTTCCATTTTTCGGCCAAAAAACTAGAATTCCGCGCGATTCCCATATTTTTGTGTGTTATAGCCCACGCCTTCCGAGTGGTCCCGGGACCTCCTGACCCCTATCGCCTAAAATTTTTCCGGACTATCAAATACGACCTAAGGTACCATATTCACCGCCCCACCATGATCGTTCCAAATGCTTTGCATTTTTCGGCCAAAAAACTAGAACTCCGCGCGATTTGCATATTTTCGTGTGCTATAGCTTACGCCTTCCGAGTGGTCCCGGGTGCCGTGGACCCCGATCGCCTAAAATTTTCCGGGCCATCAAATACGACCTAAGGAACCATAGTCACCGCCCCGCCATGATCGTTCCTCATTTATTGCGTTTTTCAGCCAAAAAATAGAATTCCGCTCGATTACCATATTTTTGTGTGCTATTGCCCACGCCTTCCGAGTGGGCCGGGCCGCCGGAATCGGATCGCCTAAAAATTTTCAGGCCATCAATTAGGACCTAAGGAACCATAGTCACCGCCTCGCCATTATCGTTCCTCATTTTTTGCATTTTTTGGCCAAAAAACTAGAATTATGCCCGATTCTCATATTTTTGTGTGCTATCGCCCACGCCATCCGAGTGGGTCGGGGACCCCGGAGCCTGATCGCCTAAA